>NC_057803.1:648191677-648197248 GCF_018294505.1 Triticum aestivum | reverse complement strand
CCAAAGCCCAGTACGCTATAGGAGAAACGAGTCAGCTTTCTACTACTTGGAGTCTGGAGACGCAGACAACAAAAAAAAAACAGATGCTTTGTCGTGGGAGTAAGTCTGACAGTAAGAATATGAGGTACATATGAGGAGGCATGGTCCTAACTACGGTGAGGTTGTACACGCAAGTTTACGAGTTCAGGCCCCTCTCGAAGGAGGTAAAAGCCCTACGTCTCGGTGCCCTGAGGCTCTGTCGACTGGATATGGGCGAATGTTACAAGGGGTGCGAAACCTTGTGCCAAAGGAGGAGGGTGGCTTATATAGGGTACGCCAGGACCCTCTCTGACCTACGTTACACAGGGTTCAATGTGAGTTAAGACGGGGCGTTACTGGTAACGCCAGCCATAAATGATCATGAAGACTACAAAGTGAAGGCCTGACTGTTGCCATTCTGGGATGACTTTAGATCTTCTATACACCGAGTTGTTCTTCGTATGGTCGAGTGACTATGCTGTGGTCGAGTGGAATTGGGGTATCCGAGTGGAATCTTCTGCCGAGTGGATTGCACTTCGGGAGGGCTCCAGTTGGTATTCTCTATTGGTCCTTGAGTGCCTTTGACTGTAGGTCAGTGTCCTTGGGTAGGGTGTCTAGGTCAGGCCTAAGACCCTACCCTAGGTACATGTCCTCATCATTAGCCCCCGAATGGATTGAGGTCTGAGTTGAGAAAAGGTTGAAGTTGATTCCGACTCAGTTGAATGCTCCTGGGGCATCTCATTGAAGTCTGGAAAATACACGGGAACTTTCAATCTTGCTTCAGTTGGCTCGATCGATTTTGATAGCTTGAAGCTGTCGAGTGAATAAATGTAGTAATCCTTCGATGGATTAGGACGCAAAATCTTAGACGCGATTAACTGCTTGTGGTTCTTGGATTACACGGGATTCAAAATCTCAATGAAGCGCGCCGAATGAGGCGTGGCGCGATAAGCGGAATGAATCAGACCGGGACACCGTGATTTCTGCTCCGCCTTTCTTGCCACGTATCGCTCCTGCGCCACTGGACACCTTGATTTGATTGCTGGGGGCCACTGGTCAGCCACTCGAAACCAGCCTCATATAAGGCGTCGAAGCCGATATGATGTGCGGCATGGTGCCTTCAATCGATCTCTATCTTCTCTTCTTCTCCGCCTTCTTTCTCCCTGCTCTCCACGCCCCTCCCTGGCCCTCTCAAGACCGACACCATGGTGAAGAAGACCGCGGCTCTGGAGCACGCAAAGAAGGCGTCGGCGACGGTGAAGGGGAAGAAGACGGCGCAGGGCTCGTCGTCACGTTCCGCTCTGCCGCCTTGCTGGATCCAGGGGGATTGGACTCGCTCGACGGTATCGCAGGAAGACTTGGAGAATCTCGCTCACGACGGCCTGATCAAACCCGGGTCCTGGAGATTGCCTGGGGAGGAGTTTGAGCCTCAGCCTCGCGATGGTGAGTGTGTTCTCCTCACCCAACATGTCGAGTGTGGTTTTTCTTTTCCTCCGCACCCATTATTTCGAGGATTTCTTAACTTCTTCGGGACTCAGATTCATCATTTCCCTCTGAACACCATCTTGTACCTTGCTTCTTTCATCTCCATGTGCGAAAACTTCTTGGGCTGCCACCCTCACTGGGGTCTCTTCAAGCATATATTCACTTGTCGATTTCAGATGGTGAATAAAGCTAACCTAGTCAACCAGAAAACGCACGTGATCCAGATGTGCGGGGGTCTAGGGATCCAAATGAGGGGTAGGAGTTTCTTTCCTCCTGTGACTTTTCCCGAATCTGTTAGAGGGTGGCAGTCCACCTGGTTTCACTGCAAGGATGTTTCGACTCCTGGTCAGTCGACTGGCCTCCCTCCTTTCACTTTAGAGAGACACCAGTCCCCTCGCTCACTAGTGGTAGCCCCAGAGGAGAAGGAGGAAGTGCAGATGCTGGTTGCGGCTGTTGTTGAACTGGCCTAGGGAGGAGTGACTGGGATGGGTCTGTTGGAGGTGTATCTCAGTCGATGGATCCAGCCCATGCAAGTTCGTGATCACCCCATGTGGATGTACTCGGGCGCTGATGACACCGCTCGTACCCACCCGGAGGAGGTTAACGAAGAGATGGTGGCCCAGTGGCTCCGTAGTGTTACTAGTAACAAGGACAACCCAAGGGGGGGGGGGCAGGAGGATTCTGCCATTCGACGCCACCCGTGCTCCTGGAGAGGTCAGACTCGCCTATCCAAGTGTTTTTTTCCTTTTATCTTTGTCGAGTGTTTGTTCTTTAATCCTACTCATATACACGACTTGCATCTTGTAGATTTTCCCCAAGCTGCACTCGATGCCCAACAGAGAGGAGTTTCGGGAAGGAATTGAAAGCGACAGTGAAGACAGTGACAACGAATATGCCGAAGACAGTGAAAATGAGAGCAAGGACTCGAGCAGTAGCGGTGAGGAGGTCGACTCACTGCCTTGTTCTGAGAATCGATCCAAGCAGCAGCAAGACCCCGCGGGGGGACAATGCAAGGCTGTTATGCCGAGTGCCAAAGTTCCCAAGCGCGCTCGCATGCCAACTCCTGAGCCGTCTGAAAAGGCTCCAAAACAGGCCAAAGTTGCTCCGCCCAAGCCTCATAAGGCCCTGCCAAGGATCAAGGTGGTTGTGCCCGTGACATCAACGTAAGCACTTCTTTCGTGTATTTTTTGTGTTCTGTGTAAACTTATTGGCTTGTTTGACCGGGTGAAATCTGGAATTTTCAGTGTTGCTTCTGCGTCTGCAATCCCCATGGATATTGACGAAGACCGTGGTGATGCAGATACAGCAGATGCGGCCACCTCTCGAGCGGGTAAGGCTTTATGGCTGATCTATGTTCTATTAATAGATTTCTGGTGTCGACTGAACTTTCACCATCGAGTGTTTTGCAGCACCAGCGAATATCATTCAACTCCTTGATGACGATGATGAGGATAAGGCTCCGAAGAATACTAGGGGGAGAAGTCGAACTCTGAGCAAAGGGTGCCAGGGTCCAGAATATCTCGCTCATCATCTAAGCCTGTGATCGAGCCGGTCAGCGATCCAGCATGGGCTTCTATCTCCTTTGCTATTCCTCTGTCGACTGACCGGCCTTCAGCGCCGAATGCTCAAGCACCAGAGCCCACTGCACAAGTCCAAGCTCCTAATCCACCAGTCCAGACATCTGCCTCGACATCTCGCATGTTTGTCGCCTATCCCGTCCTAGAGGATCAAGTAGGAGTTGCGAAGGAGGCCATGATATAGGATGGCTAATGATGGAGCGACTCAAGGTGGTGTATGACGCCAGCAAGGCCGCATACAACGCCAACTCTGTTCTTCGAGCCAATATCCAAGTAAGTGGAATTGTAAGTTAATTTTCGATTGATTTCTCTATCTTGGCTTTTTCTCTATTCAGACACACTCTCTGCAAACTGATGCTTTATTATTCGTAAGATGTTCATGCATCAAACTTGAATTTTGCAACTTGCACCTATTCACCCAGTGGGTGTTTCATCTCTATAGTGTATCTTCTTCCCTTGAGTCAACCATGTCGTGTCGAGTGAAAAACTTTTGGTCCAGTAGGGGCACACTAACTGCACCCACTCGATGTAGTCCCCAAACCACCGTCGAATGTTTGATTCGGCGGGGGTCTTATTGAAATATTTGCTTGTAGCACTTCCACTCGACCAAGACAGGTCTTGTCGACTAGGAAATGAAACCAGTGAGGGCACGCTAAGTGCACCCACTGGGTGTAGTCCCCGATACCATGGTCGACTGTGGGCAGTCGGCGGTGGTCTGTGAACCAATGATGTTTTTTTACTCCTTCTACTTGAGCTGGGCTGACCATGCTAAGTGTGAAACGAAACCAGTGGGGGCACGCTAAGTGCACCCACTGGGTGTAGTCCCCGAGAATGATGTCGGATGTTTGATTCGGCAGCAGTCTTAGCACTCTTTTGCTGTGCACTTGATTCTTGTATCTTTCCACTCAGTGATAATCGTCAACTCCAAGCACGTCCGAGGAATGTTATTTCTTTAGACAAAATGAAGCAGGCCCTGGAGAAAAAGGATCTTGACCTTGATGCGGCTCAGAGGACGGCTCGTGAGAAGATTGAGCTTGCTGACCGGAAGTTGGCTTCAGTCAGAAAGTTGGAAGATGAGAACGCCAAGCTAAAGAGTGATGTCAACGAAGCAAAGAAGGAAACCGTGCAACTGAAGAATGAACAAGCGGCTCTGGCCAAGAAGAGGGATGAGCTAAAAGCTTATCTGAGTGATCTCTCCCAAAAGATGTTCCCGAAGCTTGAAGGTATTCTCCTTTGGTCGACTGAAAAACTTTCATGCCATGTTGTTGTTGATTCAACAACTTTCCATGCTTGCAGAATTCTGTCAGAGTTTTTAGGAGGAGACCGGGCAGCTCGAGACTGGACTCGACCCCATCAATTCCCCTGTCAATGATGAAACTGCCATGAACGTGCTGCGACTGGAAGCTCGACTTGCAAACGTCTTGGACTACATCGCCGGCCTGAAAACCGCGATATCTCAAGTCGGCAAGGAGCTCTAGCCAGAAGTTGTGCAACAGAATGGCCTCGAGTCGATGGTGACTTGACTCAACAGCATCCCTCACCGAGTGCATACGTGGAAGAAGTCAGTTGCACGCTGTGGCGCTGATGTCGCTTTATCCCTCGTCCGTGTTCACTGTAGGGACGTCAAGGAAGAAAAGCCGAAGGATCTGCAAGTAGCTAACACCAAGAAGCTTCAATTCTATTCCTTCATGGAGACCTTCATCGACGCACCACTCGCATCGCAAAATGCCATTGACTTGGATTCATTTGTCGAGCCAGCTGGCGCTCCTCCTGAAGAGTGAAAAACTTGATGACTCAAATTGCCTCGGAATGCCGAGTGGACTTTATAACCGTTAAAACTCCTTCGAGCCTGATGCTCGAGTACTTTCATTTGCGACATTGAACTTTGCTGGAACTATCCAAACTTGGTTGCTTTATTCAAATGGAGTTGCTTCGTTTTCACTGTTCTTTGGACTTTCTTGGTTTGAATTAATCTGGGATCGCAACTGTTCTTCCGAGTGACTAGGTTGTTCCTCACTTAGAATCGATGATGTACTTGCGGCGCAGCTCGGAGTGCACTCCGACTTGTGCTTGTGGCGCAACTGAGAGTGCATTCCAATGTTGTACTTGTGGCGCAGCTCAGAGTGCATTCCAACGGTGTACTTGTGGCACAGCTCAGAGCATGCCTTGAAGTGCTTTTCACTTAGGCGAGCACGGGGTCGCATCTAAGCCCCCGAGTGAGAGGATCGCTCTTCACTCGGAGTGTTTTAGAAATTTGGCGAGTATGGGATCGCAGCTAAGCCCCCAGTGAGAGGATCGATCTTCACTCGGAGTATTTTTGAAACTTAGGCGAGTACGGGATCGCAACTAAGCCCCCGAGTGAGAGGATTTCTCTTCACTTGGAGAGGTTTTGAAACTTAGGCGAGTACAGTATTGCAGCGAAGCCCCCGAGCGAGAGGATCACTCTTCACTCGGAGCATTTTTGGAACTTAGGCGAATACGATGTCGTAGC
>NC_057803.1:648173216-648191338 GCF_018294505.1 Triticum aestivum | reverse complement strand
ACGGGGTCGCAGCTAAGCCCCCGAGTGAGAGGATCACTCTTCACTCGGAGTGTTTTTGAAACTTAGGCGAGTACGAGACCACAGCTAAGCCCCCGAGTGAGAGGATCGCTCTCCACTTGGAGTGTTTTTTGAAACTTAGGCGAAATCCAGTTCGCGGCTAAGCCCCCAGGTGAGAGGATCACTCTTCACTCAGAGTGGTTTTTGAAACTTAGGTGAATCAGGTTCGCGGCTAAGCCACCAAGTGAGAGGATCGCTCTTTACTCGGAGTGTTTTTGAACTTGGGCGAATCGGGTTCACGGCTAAGCCACCCACTGGGGGGATTTGAGCACAGGTATATGAGAAAAACAATCAATTTGCGACTGCAGAAGTCATGTCTTTGATAAACAGTCTGAAAAGTACTTCTTATTACATCTCGCTTATCTGGTTTTTCTTAGGTATAAAAACGACGGAGCAGATCTACATTCCAAGCACGCGGCTCATCCTTTCTCTTTGTCATGTTGTAAAGGTGATAAACATCATTGTGAAGTACCTTGGTGACGATGAAAGGGCCTTTCTAGGCAGGGGATAGCTTGTGAGGGCGTTGCTGATCTAGTCAGAGCACAAGATCTCCCTCCTGGAATGCTCGACCGCTCAGATTTCGCGCATGGAATCGACGAAGATCTTGCTGATAAATGGTCGATTGGATCAAAGCTATCTCTCTCTCCTCTTCCAGAAGGTCAACTGCGTCTTGACATGCTTGTTCGGCTTCGGCTTTTGAGAAGAGTTCCACTCGGGGCGCATTATGGAGCAAGTCACTCGGAAGCACTACTTCAGCTCCATACACCATGAAGAAAGGAGTCCGACCAGTCGACCGGTTGGGGGTCGTCCTTAATCCCCACAGAACGGAGGGCAACTCTGTCACACACGCACCTGCTGCATGCTTGAGCTCGTGCATCAATCTGGGCTTCAACCCTTGTAACATCAGACCATTGGCTCTTTCTGCTTGCCCATTCGACTGCGGATGTGGTACGGATGCATAATCAACTCGAGTGATTTGGGAAGCGCAAAAAGATCTGGATTCATCAGAATCAAAGTTCAACCCATTATCTGTGATGATGACGTGCGGAACTCCATATCTGAATATCAGCTCTCTGATGAAAGTGATGGATGTGCTTGAATCGAGGTTCTTGATGGGTTTAGCTTCAATCCACTTAGTGAACTTATCGACTGCCACGAGCAGATGGGTGAAGCCGTTTCTGCCAGTCCTCAAGGGCCCAACGATGTCGAGTCCCCAAGAATCAAATGGCCAGATGAATGGGATAGTCTTCAAGGCTAATGTAGGTTTGTGAGACATGTTTGAGTAAAACTGGCATGCTTCACAATTCTCGACTATCTCCTTAGCCATTTCGTTTGCTCCCACCCAATAGAATCCTGCTCGGTAAGCTTTGGCCATGATGGTCCGAGAGGACGCATGGTGACCACAGGTCCCCGAGTGAATCTCATTTAGGATCAGTCGACCGTCTTCTGGAGTAATGCACCGCTGAGCTACGCAGTCACACTTTCTCTATAAAGTTGATCATCTATCACCATGAAGGCTTTGGATCTGCGAACGATCTGCCGAGCTTTATCTTCATCCTCTGGGAGCTCTTGCCTAAGAAAATATGCAATGTATGGCACTGTCCAGTCAGGGATGGTCACCAAAACCTCCATGATTAGGTCGACAACTGCTGGGACCTCAACTTTAGTCGGATTATTTGAACTTATCAGTTCTGGGGGCTTCTCTGTAAAGAGTTCTTCTTGAACTAACGGAGTGTGGAGATGCTCCAAGAACACATTACTGGGAATCGGCTTCCAAGTGGAGCCTATTTTAGCCAGATCATTAGTGGCCTGATTCTTGAGTCGGGGTATGTGGTGGAGCTCTAACCCTTCAAACTTCTTTTCTAACTTTCTCACTTCATTGTAGTAGCCTGTCATGGCTGGGCTCGTGATATACCATTCTTTCATCAATTGATTCACTACCAAATTTGAGTCACCGTAGACCATTAGGCGACGGACGCCGAGTGAAATGGCCATACGCAACCCATACAAAAGTGCTTCGTACTCAGCTTCATTGTTGGAAGAATCAAAGTGAATCTGCAACACATAACTGAGCTTGTCACCTCTCGGAGATACCAGGACTACTCCAGCACCAGAACCATTCAACATCTTGGATCCGTCAAAGAACATGGTCCAGTGTTTCGATTGGACTTGAGTCGGTTCTTGTTGCTCAATCCACTCGGCCAAGAAATTTGCAATTGCCTGAGACTTAATAGCCTTTTTTGCTTCGAACTTGATATCAAGAGGAAGGAGTTCAATGGACCACTTAGCCACTCGACCAGTTGTGTCTTGATTGTTCAAAATTTCCAATAATGTGGCATCACTACCAACTGAAACCGAGTGATCTGCGAAGTAGTGTGCAACTTTCTTCGTTGTCATATAGATTCCATAGACAAGCTTATGCTAATGCGGATACATTTGCTTGGACGGAGTCAAGACTTTAGAAATGTAATACACTGGGCGTTGAACCTTATCAGCTGTGCCTTCTTCCTCCCGCTCGACTGTGAGCACTATACTAACAACCTGTCCAGTAGATGCAATATACAACAACATAGGCTCCTTGCTGACTGGGTGGAAAGCAGCGCTTTGAGCCCTACAAACGCTGCTTCAGCGTCAGGAGTCCCCTCGAATGTATCAGACTTCTTCATTAGTCGGTAAAGAGGCAATGCCTTTTCATCGAGGCACGAAATGAATCGACTGAGAGCAGCCTCGTAAGCTTCCGAACATCATGCCCGTGCACAAGGTGTTTCATTTGGACGATTGATCCAATCTTTTCTGGGTTCGCGTCGATTCCTCGTTCGGAAACAAGAAAACCGAGCAACTTCTCCCCTGGGACTCCGAATGTGCACTTGGATGGATTCATCTTGATGTGAAATCTTCTCAGGTTGGCAAAGGTTTCAGTGAGGTCAATCAGCAGGTCGGAACTCTTGCATGAGTTGACCATGATATCATCCATGTATGCTTCCATGTTCCGGCTGATTTGAGTGAGTAGGCACTTCTGTATCATGCGCATGAACATGGCTCTAGCATTCTTCAGACCAAAAGGCATGGCAACATAGCAAAAACGCCCGAATGTGGAGATGAGGCTGTTTTTATTTCATCAGACCCATATAGACAGATCTGATGGTACCCGGAATACACGTCCAAGAAGGATAAATGCTCGCACCCCACGGTCGAGTCAACTATCTAATCGACGAGGGGTAGAGGAAAATGATCTTTCAGGCAGGCCCAATTGATATGTTTGAAATCCATACACATACAAAGTGAATCATCTTTCTTAGGGACCATGACAATGTTGGCGAGCCACTCGGAGTGGTAAATCTCGCGGATGAACTCAGCGGCCAAGAGTCGAGTCACCTCCTTGCCAATCGCCTTTCTCTTCTCAACGACGGACCGTCAAAGATGCTCTTTGACTGGTTTTGCTTTTGGCTCGACATCAAAGCGGTGCTCGGCCAACCCCCTAGGTACACCTGGCACGTCAGAAGGTTACCATGCGAAGATGTCCCAGTTCTCACGGAGGAACTGGATGAGCACGGCTTCCAATTTGTTGTCGAGTGTCATTGATATGTGAGTTGGAGCTGCATTAGGGTCTTCTAGGTGGATATGAATAGGCTTGGTCTCGCCGGCCGACTGAAATGCAGACTCTGAAGCAGGCTTCTTGGAACGCATCAAATCACTTGGATCTGCAGTTTTCTGATACTCTTGCATCTCTACGGCTGCCATCTGTTCATCTTCAATCTTGCCTCCCTTCTGAAGGCATTCCTCTACTCTCTGTTTATTTCCTGTAACTGTGATCACGCCTTTGGGACCGGGAAACTTTAACTTGAGATATATGTAACATGGTCGATCCATGAAACGAGCATACGCAGACTTGCCCAGAATGGTGTGATAAGCGCTCTGGAAATCTACTACCACAAATGTCAACTTTTCCTTGCGGTAATTCTTGGAATCACCGAAAAACACATCAAGAGTAATCTGCCCAAGTGACTTTGCCTTTTTCCCAAGAATGACGCCTTCGAACTGCTTGTGTTCTCACTAAGCTTGGACATCGGAATGTCCATCCCTTCCAGGGTCTCAGCGTATAGAATGTTCAGCCCACTTCCGCCATCCATAAGGACTTTGGTCAGTCGGGTGCCCCCAATGACTGGGTCGACCACCAGCACTTGCCGCCTAGGGGTAGCAACGTGCGCCGGGTGATCTGACTAGTCGAATGTAATGGGAGTCTTTGACCACTTCAAATATGTCAGAGTTGCCGGAGCAACTATATTCACTTCTTTGTTAATCACTTTGAGTCGACTTTTTCTTTCCGCATCAGCAAAAATCATCAAGGTGGCATTGACCTGAGGGTAACCATGCTCTTCCTCTTTCTCATCTTCCTTATCAGATTCTTTGTCATTGGATTGATTCTCTTGGAAGCTCCGAATCAGGAGTCGGCATTGCCGAGTGGTACGCCTGGTTTGAATCAGGTTACCTTCCTCATCTTTCTTGGTGTGTATGTAACATGGAAAATCCAGTACGTCCTGTCCTAACTGATCTTTCACCTTCTTAGGTTTCCACTACGGTTTCGGTTTCCCTTTGAACTTTCCACCTCATGCATTCAGGACCACGACCTCAGCAGGACCAATAGGTTCAACTTTACGCTTTTGCTTCTGAATGGAATTCCCAGCTCTGAAGTCTTGGACGACTATTTTCCCTTTGTTGTGGTGGAGTCAATCCTCCTCTTCACCATTGGCATACCGATATGTCCATCATTCTGGTCAGAGTCATATCTCCAGACCGACCGAACTTCAGGGTAAGCTATCTGTACTTGACTCCCTCTTTGAAGGCGCAAACCGCCTGGTGATCTGACACATTTTCCACTGTATGATGAAGGGTGGTCCATCTCTGGATGAAATCTCGCAAAGTTTTATTCGGTTTCTGAACACAATGTTGCAATTCAGTCAGCCCAACAGGTCACTTGCAAGTTCCCTCGAATGTTTTGATGAACACTCGAGGCAAATCATCCGAGCCGAAAATACTCCCAGGGGCCAACTGTGTTAACCAGTCTCTGGCCGACCCCTCAATCATCAAGGGGAGGTGCTTCATAGATACATCATCATTGCCACCACCAATCTGCACAGCCACTCGGTAGGATTCCAGCCAGGTGTCGGGCTTCAATTCTCCGGTAACTTACTCACGCCCGATGCCAACCTGAAGTTGGGAGGGATCTCAGCTGATCGAATGGCCATACTGAAACATTTGGCCCCAGAAATGAATGCTCTATTCCCAGTCGGACCATCTTTGCGCTGCCCTTCTCTATTTGCTCAGCCTCTGTCGACCAAACCTTGCACAAGAAGTGATCTCACATCGAATCCCGACTCTCTAGGGTCGACCGGGGCTCTCCGCTCGTCACCATACGGGTGCCTATCATTGTAGCGCCGGGGCGCGTATGATCCGCCCCTCGGAGGGGACGTAAGAACTCGAAGGTGATCATCACGGGAACCCTCACGATCAAACTACCTATGGCCCCGCTCCAGGTACTGGTCCTGGCGGGGACCACGATCTTCTTGACGCCTGGCAGACCTTGGACTATGTGCCGACTAAATTGTGTCTGCAACCACTAACCTGCCGTGAATTCTGTTGCGCGACTGGGAAACGACAGAATTCTGTTCCCCATCGGCTTTAAGCAATGCACGGATCTGCTCTAAACCTCTACCAGCTTCTGAACGCGACGACCGAATGGACTCTACTATGCGTGCTGCTACTGCAATATTTTGAACCAGAGTTCGGTATACCTGAGTTTCAGTCGGAAACAACCGTCTGGCTTGTCAACTGGATTCGGGAATCCGCTAACAAGCCTGCTCATCGAGTGCCTTCTGCAGACTGTCCAGGTGCGTACGCTCAGCCAAGGTGGCCAAGCGCAGCCTCAAAGGCCCGAGCCTCAGGGGTCTCCCCAACGATGGGGGTCTAGAGCACCTGAATGTTGTGTCGATGCAACTCTTCCCTCTGCTTCATGGTGAGGGCCTCGGGAATGTACTCCTCATGCCCTTGTGACGGGCCAGCGCCGCCATTGCTGCCACCGTTGCGGTGAAATACTGGCGGGCTTTGCTGGGAAGTGACCACGAGAACTTCTGTCGTTGGGTGATTGCTCTCGCACCCGGAGAGGGAATCCGAGTGACCAGTTGGCAGATCAAACAGACCATAAAGAGATTCATCGGGCTCGATCGCTGCGACTTGGAGGGCGGTCGACTGGCGAACCACTGCATGCTTCACCTACCGCTGGAGCCACGAACGGCTGGACCGCTTGCAACGGCGAACAGCGGGGAGCTATGATGCCACCAAGGTCGACCGATACTGGGTCGACGGCTGTCAAAGAAGAACGCCGCAAGCACTCACACAGAAGTGCGTCGCCCCGCGGACGAGGAGACCCTCGACGTCGAAGGGGGCTTCTTGAAGCCAGGCGGAGTCATCGGCAATAAAAACGAGCGCACCGAGACGGATCTCGTGACCATGTTGTCGGAGAACAAAATATGCAACCTAACCAGAAGTCTCTTAGACGCCTACCCCATGGTGGGCGCCAACTGTCATGGGAGTAAGTCTGACACTAAGAATAGGGGGTACGATTTAGGAGGCACGGTCCTAGCTACGGTGAGGTTGTACACGCAAGTTTATGAGTTCAGGCCCCTCTCGGAGGAGGTAAAGCCCTACGTCTCGGTGCCCTGAGGCTCTCGACTGGATATGTGTGTATGTTACAAGGGGTGTGAACCCTTGTGCCAGAGGAGGAGGGTGGCTTATATAGAGTGCACCAGGACCCTCTCTGACCTTCGTTACCCATGACCCTCTCTGATAAACGCACATGTTTCAATCCGAATACGAGACGCAGTAGTATGTTCTACTCCAGCTAACCATGTCGCAAATAACGATTCAATATTAATTGGAGGAATAATGTGAAAGGCTATATGTATTGTTCACCAAAGTAATTTCGCGGGAGGGAAATCTATGAAGAGGTGTTGTATGGTTTCGTCATGATAACAAAAACAACAACTTGAACTGCCTACCCACCTTTGCTTCAGTCAATTATCTTTGGTGAGAATCACTTGCTTGTGGACAAACCACATAAATTTTTTAATACGCAAGGGAACCTTAATCTTCCAGATATGTATCAATCTCTGGATTGGGCGAGATTTGATTAGATCCAGATACATACATTTTACCGTAAACACTCCGTTCCTAACCAACTTCCAGTGCAACGAATCAGGTTGATCGGATAATTGAACCTCCATCAATCTCCGTACCAATTGAATCCAAGAATTCCAACGCTCCCCAACTAAAAATTGCCTAAACTGGATATTCAAGGGTATCGGTTTATTATTGTGCCCACTTAATCCTCTTTTGACGTTGCACAATATTATATATGATGGGGTATTGTATGGCTAGTGGTGTATCCCCTAACCATGCATCCTCCCAAAATCTTGTTGTCAATCCATTGCCAACTTAGAATTTGACCCTACGAAAGAACAAATCTTTCATTCTCATAAGTCCCTTCCAGAAAGGTGAATCATTAGGTGTCACGGTGACTTGGGCAATCATTTTGATTGCAGATAATTTGTACGTAGTATCTGCGCCCACATACCCTGATTCTCTGTTGATAATCTATACAACCATTTACTCATGAGGAATTTATTCTTAATATCCAGGTTTTCAATACCGAGACCCCCTAGTTCGTAGGATGGCCAATGATATCCCACCGAGATAGACAATACTTCTTCTTATCCTCATCTGACTGGCAGAAAAATTGGGATCCAAAGAAATCTAATCTCTTCCGTACCACCTTACGTACTTCAAAGAAAGATAGCAGGAACATCGGCATACTAGTAAGAATTGAGTTAATGAGCACTAACCGACCTCCGTACGACATTAGCTTGCCCTTCCAGAAGCTAATTTTTTTTCAATTCGATCTTCGATGCATTTCCATTCTTTATTAGAAAGTTTGCGATGATGAATTGGTATACACTAATAACTAAAGGGCAGGAACCTAATTCACATCCGAACAACTGTCGATATGCACCTTGCTCCTCTTTGTCCCTGCCATAGTAGAACAATTCGCTCTTGTGGAAATTGATTTTTCTTCCCGACAATTGTTCAAAGAGGCATAGCATTAGTTTCATATTCCGAGCTTTTACAAGGTGTGTTTCATGAAAATAATAGTGTCATCGACATATTGTAAGATGGAAACTCCCCCATCGACTAGATGAGGAACAAGTCCCTCAACTTGGACATTTCCCTTGGCCTTGCCTATAAGAATGGTCAACATATACGCCACTATATTAAATAAGAGAGGATACATCGAATCCCCTTGTCTCAAGACCTTATGAGTCTGAAAATAGTGACCGGTATCATCATTGACCTTAATTTTGACACTACCTTTTTGTACTAGAGAACCACTTGGTTCCACCACGCCTCATTTAAACCCTTCATGCACATTGCCTGCTGAAGGAAAGACCACTTCACTTTATCACATGCCTTCTCGAAATCCACTTTGAAGATAACCCCATCTAGTTTCTTCGAATGAATTTCATGTAGAGTTTCATGTAGGACGACAACCCCTTCTAGGATATGTATCCCGGGCATAAAAGCCATTTGAATCGGTTGCACCACCGAATGAGCGATCCATGTCAGTCTATTAGTACCCACTTTTGTGAAAATTTTGAAACTCACATTCAGAAGACAAATTGGCCTGAAACGCTCGATACGGACCGCTTCCTCTTTCTTTGGCAGAAGAGTAATCATACCAAAATTAAGATGGAAGAGTTCGAGGTGACCATTGAAATAATCATGAAACATAGGCATAAGATCATCCATAATAATATGTCAACATTTCCTATGGAATTCCGCAGGTAACCGATTTGGCCGCGGTGTTTTTTCGGTTTCATTTGGGATATTGCCTCAAGAACCTCTTTCTCAGTGAATGACGCAGAAAGGATCTCATTCTCCTTTGTCCGAAGTTGAGGGATATCACCAATAACTGACTAATTCTGGGAAACCGTACTCTCTGCCGGAAGCCCAAATAGTTGTTTATAATAGTTTGAAATATATGATTTAAGACTCTCATGCCCTACCACGGCCCCCTCATCATGTTCAAGCTGGATTATTTTCTTCTTCCTATGCTTACCGTTCGCAATCATGTGGAAGAATTGTGTATTGTCATCTCCATGGATAACCTTGAGAACCTTAACACGGAGATCCCATTTGATCTCTTCTTCTCTAAGTAGAGCGCATAGGTGTTGCTCAGCTTCAGATTTCATGGCCTGGTCTGCCACCTTGAGGACGTTCACCTATGCTTTTAGGTCTAACGCCTCGATCAAATGGGTGAGTCTTTCTTTCTCTTTCTTGTAAATCCCACTCTCGTTTCTGGACCAACCCCGTAAGAATTGTCATAGATATCTACCATCTTTCTGCACTCGATCATCTGCTAACAGGCTGCGCCCACTCTCATGCTACAATGGCCATGAAATTCTCTTTCTCGAACCAACTTAGTTTGAAAGAGAAAGTGTTCTTGTTACCGATATGTGTTGCATCTCCTGAGTCTACTAGCAATGGTATGTGGTCTGAGATTGCCCTTTGCATCGCATGCACCTACAGCAATGGGTACTTCTGTTCCCACACCACACTAGCAAGCACCCTATCCAACTTCTCATAATTTAGAGTGGGTAACAAATTGGCTGAAGTGGACTGTCTACCGGTGAGTTCAATCTCCCTAAGACCGACACTCTTGATGATCATGTTAAACATTGGGGAACAACGCGCATCAAAATTGTCATTGTTCTTCTCATCTCTCCTTCGGATAATATTGAAATCCCCTCCAACGAGGATTGGAAGACTCTCATCCCCACAGATCCGTCCTAGATCGGCTAGAAAGTCAGGTTTAAGTTCGGGTTGGGCTGCTTCATACACAGCCACTAGCGACCAACAGAACCCATCCAATTTCGATCGCACTCGAAACTTGACCGCAAAGTCCTCCCGAACCACATTAATTACCTCTAGCATTTCGCACCTAACCCCCAACAATATCTCATCGGATCTTCCTCTAGGAGGTAAACAGTTCCTCTAGGAGCGTAATACAGATGCCGTAGTCCATCCACCTGAATACTGGATGCATCTAGAAGGGATGGGAACCGTGTTTCCTTGTTGCCATCAAACTTCTCATGTCGTTCTTCTAATCGTCTTGCTCGGCCTTTGCCATTCCTACTAGTACACACTAGGTAGGAAGTGTGGCTTACAGCACCCGGCAGCACCGCTGCCGGGTACAGTCGTATCCAATCTGGTAATATAGTCATAGAAGCATTGCAAATATAAAAAGTAGCAATGATATTGGTTCAATACAGTGCCATACACAAATCATTATCTATGAATGTGATATGAAATTTAAGATGGGGTTTAGACGTGGATAACATATTGGATAGAAAGTGATGCTTGCCGCACCCCACGGGTATGCAGTCATATCCAACCCAGTACAAAGCAATTGAAGCACCACTAAGAAAACATTTAGTACTCAATCTATAATAAATGCTGCAACTTGGAACTAAGGCTGAACTAACCTTGGTTCAAAATTACGACACTTATTTTGGATCAAAGAGAGCAGCAACTATAACCAACACAATGAGTCTAGCCGCACCCCGCTTTATACATACACTAAGCATACATAGCTGAGATAAATTTAGTACACTGGAATGTGGTTACAATAAACAACAAAATGATTTTCTTGATACTGCAAATATATGGACAAGTCTGTTTCCATGGTATTTTAAATATTATTATGAAAAATGAACAAAGACTAAAATTCACTCCAGCAAACACAAAAAAATACAGAAGAAAAGATAGAAAGCAACCATGGTAGGGCCTCCAAAAATGAAAACCATGCAAATTAGCCTTTTACAAACATATAGAAACGGAGGTTGTTCAATGAAATAGTGTCCCAAAATGATACCAGTAACCCAAATTGTGTGACCTTGCCGACCTAAACTGCAGCAGACCGGACAAAACATGCCAATCGTCTTTGCCTTTCATCAGACACTGATTGTTAGCACATCCACATGCGAGTTTGTTAGGCATACATGATGATAAGGAAGAGCCATGTAATTTTCTTAGAAATGCACAAAAGCAAGAGAAATATTAGCATAAATAAATAAAGAAAAAACATCAAGTTACTATCTTTTAACTTAGTACAACAAAGCACCACAAGTTGAAAAAGTCAAATTACATATATATATTCCCTCTAATTTCACAACAGACATACCAAAACTGAAAAACATAGGCAAAAACCGTGTCTCGATAACGGATGTTGAAATAAAGAGAGAATGGCAAGTCTGAATTGTATTGCATCTGTTATGTATAAGGCTATCACACAAGAGTCGTTGTTCAGCAGACCAATTGGTATTTTTCATAAGAAGTTGTATCTCCATAAGAGAGAACATGGCTATGATTATGAAAACCCGTAAACATTCTAGTTTACTGCTTAGGTGTCATGTAAAACCATTCAAAATTAAAATGTTGATTTGCCAACGCAAAGAAACGTATAGGAATACAAGTAGAGCGACTATCAAAACTTTAAGTATTGTGCTATGAGAACATCACTTTTACATAGATGCTCTAGCATCTCCAGTTACAGAACTGCTTATACCAAACTCATGATTACGATTTAACAATGAAAACCTTCAGGTATTGTGCTATGACAATAGCCGGTAGAGATTTTAGAAACCATAAAAATCAGATCTTTTTGTGTGTGTGTCTCATCGATCAAGCTGGACATATTACAGAGCAGATGGTAGTTAAGGAGCATTGAGAATTTGGCATCTTAAAATTCAATGCATGGGTATTATGTTGCCATCTATGTGTATGTAAAGCTTCAAACATTAGGTGTGTGTGCTTTGAGAGAAGGGTATCGATCATTCTTGACTAATAGAGCAATCAGTAAACACTAAGCTGCCCTATCTAGGTAATCATGGTACCTAACCAAGCTTAACTTAAGCCACATGGTTGATGATGAAAGTAAATAGCACATAGGTGAATGCAAGGTGGAGTGTCCTGACCTGGTGAACACAATAAGCATATTATAACAGATGACACGAGCAGGTATAATTGGGAATATTCGGGAGAACTATTTCTTAAAAGATCAAATGATATTCCTGATTTAGTAATATAAGTAAGGTATCCCAGTCAACATATTAAATAGGAATTTCGATGTCAATATTATTGTGCAGCACATGAGGCACGTGCTTAGTTCTTCTAGGCATTTCATCAAACATATAACATAGGCATGGGGAAATGGGGTGTTGATTATATGTCTAAAGTATGATCAGACAAATGGTGGGATTAGTTAGTACTATCTAAAGCTAGAATATACCCAATCCAAATGGCGATTCCTTAGTTCTTAATGAGAAAACTAATTAGTTCATTATGGAGCAATACATGTAGGTTTGGGAACAATAACCCTAGATGCACAGACAGACTACAAACCATTTGCAAAACCTACCAATTAAATCTCTCACCCCTAAATTTCACCTAGGAGGACAACATATTGTCATCATTCGACATGTCCGTATCTATTTTATTTTGCTCATGTGTACCATGCATATGTTGTTGTTCATCCTACATTCGGTCACAACAATGTGCTGCTACCAGGGAACTCAATTAGTGATGCAGGAAAGTACTAAGTACTTCAAGAAAAATACTAAATATCACTAATGACTGTACCAACCTAATAGACAAACCAAGCTAGACTATATTAATAGAGCAATGGCTTTTTAGTTATGTTAAATTTTGAGCACCTATCCACGCAATGTTAGTAGAGAAAAACCTGATCCTCCAGAGTCTGCAATTGGAGAACTATTGTGCAGAACTCACGCACACGGGTGAGAAACACAACATGTGCAATGTGTAAACCAGCTCCTACCGCCAGCTTCTACTGACCAGGACCCAACACCGCCTGGTGGGACAAATATTGACTTCAAAATTTCCTTGCTCTTGATTTAGTTGGCCATATTGGGTTAAGCCGCTAAGGTCAACTAGCATCTGGAGCAGGAAAATAACCATTTCCAGTTAGAAAAGGGTTTGATGGCATCATGGTCAGTTGATCTATAAAAATTATCTTCTGCTGGCAGACTTCACTAAGCACATGATGACAACAGTTGATAACTCAACTAATATGACAAACCTGTACACCGAATTAAAGAGGCAATTGAGATCATGTAACTAACCATGAGGATGACGATGGAAGTAAATGACCAGGCTAACCTAGAAATAATGCAAAAAACATATTCCAACACAATAATTGGCTCCTTGGATAATTAGATCAATCTAAATAGTCAATGAACCAACCTACAACAGAGAGCCAGTCATGTAGTGTTACTAACAAACTTGAATTCATTATGGGCATCAATTCAACATAGGGACTGCATACCAGCGAATCATGTAGATGCACCTCCCACTCCAAATTCTCGTAAGTGCTTCTCAAATTACGATTGTTTGTAGCCTGACACGCTCCCTATCCCCCATTCAACCAAGCTATACCCCTATCGCCCACTTTACAACCTATGGACATGAGACAGATCGGTCTTTTTGAACTTGGAAGGACCAAAGCCACAACACATGAGCAATAGATGTTGAAGTGATATATATTTACAACATAATGTTAAAGATGATCTCCTCACCTGACATGGATCATAACTCAGTCCCAACATAATCAAGAGGTGGATCTGTTCAACACAACACATGCATTAGCCCTCAACTGAAAAGCATCACAAATTACAACCAATTAGATTTCAGTGACAAAATATAATTAGCAACACAAACAATTGTAATATGAGAAGCACTTCTAAAAAAGTTCAAAGAATCAAAGCACCAAAAACAACTGTGTACTTCCTTAGAAAACGGGTCGGAGCACCGCTAGTTGGGACCCCGTCTCTGTGCCTACCCTCCAGATGCACTACTGTCTGCGGCATGCGCCGCGCCGAGGACAACAGCGACAACACCACAAATGGCCGCCTAAAGTGATGTATTCCGGTCAGAAACCAACTGGAACTCTAGTGATGTATTGCGAATGACAAGACTAAAGTGATTTTTTTTTTCGAAATTCCTGAACATCTTTCCAGACCGTAATTACATATCAACCAGTTTGATCATTTTTTGAAAATTATAGAACAAATTTAATGGGAACATTTTTCCAATTTGTGAATTACTTCTGAAAATTGCAACGTCTTTCAAATATCCAAACATTTTTTTAAAATGAATGAACTTTAAGAACGGGATAGTTTTCACGAATTTTGAACAATTTCTGGAAATACAAATATATTTCGAATTTCTGATTGTTTCTTGATTTATAAACAAATTTGAAAACAGAAACAATTGTGGTTGTTGTTGTTATCATTGCCATGGTTGTTGCCGCCTCTGCCATTGGGGTCATCCCCACCACTGCCTCGTGGGGTATCCATCATATAGATGTCATGGGTGGATGTTGCTTTGTGGGTGCATTGGCTGCCGGTGGGCAGCAAGCATATTCTGCCATCTGTTATCTGCCACCACACGGTCTAACCTTGCACATTAGCTCGCCCTCTTCTCTTATTGCCATATGTAAACGGGTAGCCCAAAAATCCCAAGTCATTGTGTTCACATAAGTCTGGAATATCTTGGAAAGCGATAATCTGGCTGGTAACCCCTCCCATTCCCCTCTCGCTCTATAATAGCTTGGGTTTGACGAAATCGCAACATTTTTTGTATATTACATAGTTGAGAGCATGAGTGTATGGTATAATACCTTAAAATTAGATATATGTTGGCATATTCCTATTTGATTTACCGATTAATGATCGACTGATTAATCAAGTTGATAGGCCGATTCACCGATTAATTGCTATCCCCAAGCCGACCGAGCAGCTACCAGTTACCGATTTCCTTAACAATGTAAAATATACATGTTCTCTGGCCTTGGATCGCCGTATACGCAAGTTAATCTCCACATGGGTAACTGTTCCGACAACCTTATATGCAAAATCTGCTAGTTGCCTCTATAATCTCCACAGCCGTTCAGGCCAAATTAGTGCTAGCCCCCCACGCAAGCCCTCGCTGTTCACCCCCACAAAACCATTGAGTCCAAGCCAGTCTCGTAGATGATATGCTCCGAAGAACTTTCCCAAAAGTGATTTTAACCCCTCCCCCCACCTCTAAGCCCAACTATTGTATAATTGTTGATGATTTCTCCCTCATCGTTGTTATACCTTCCATTAGCTAATAATAAATATACTGGTCTTATTATAATTGAGTTGACTAATATGTCTCCTGTCCAGTTTCTTCAACACATGAGACAAAGCACGACCACCTGTTCATCTCATTTCTGTCTCCTCTCGTCCCAGATCTACCCACCCGCTAGAGCAGCTGTGCTCGGCCGCCTGTTGCCCCTTGCTGCTCCGCCGCATCTCCTCCCTATCTGCCGCCCCAAGGTAAGGCAACTTTCTCCCCTTCCAGTTTTTGCAATTTTGTGTTCTTATATGCAAAATCTGCTAGTTGCCTCTATAATCTCCACAGCCCAAACCATAGATGTTGAGTGAGATTGACACGGAGATTTGAGTGGTTTCGGCTGGATTAGGGGTGAGATGGATCTGAAGGGTTAACACCATATTCCCGTGTTTAGTTGGAAAAATGGTTATCAGCAACAGCGAGTCAGCGAGGCAAGCGACCATGGCTACACATAGTGAAGGAAGCATGGGCTCGTCGCATGGTTCGTCCTCGAGGGATCGCCTTAACGTGTCGGGCCCACTGATCCTAGCAATCCAAGTGAGACAGGTCTAGAACGCTTGCACCCCTGTGAAGTGTTGTCCCAGATGTAATCAGAAGGCCGGGCGTTTGATTTCATGGACCGAACACCATCTTACAATGAGATTTTATAGATGCAACAAGCAGGTCACTCTCTATTCCTCATTTTTTTAATTTATAGTCTGGTTCCGCATTCCATCATTTCAGGTTTTAGTTTTTTGCAATTTGCAAGGCCATAGTCTTTGATCCTCGGCGATCAGTTTTAGCAGTGTTCTCATTCAGTTTTAGTCCATAGTCTTACATCCTTAGCCAATGTTCTCCTTCAGTTGTTTGTCATTTTTGTTGTAAACTCTGTTGTTCCTAGCCAACCCTAGGATATATACAAGCAGCTACACAAGCCATCCTTGTCCCAGGACCTGTCAATTCCTGACCAACTTGAATTAAATGTTGTAGAGAACTTGATCGTGTAGCAATATCACCTAATCTCATTTTTTTCCACACCCAAGATGCCCGTTACAACGTAGGAAAATATTATGAACGGTTTGGAGGTCCGTGCACTAGTCACAGCTTTCATCCATGCAGCACTACTTGTGTGCCATGTTGTCCTTGTTGTTTAACCTGCCCCGATATGCTCCGTATAGTCCTTGGGCCGGCTGATGGTTGTCTAAATTACTTAAGACAGTCTGTAGCTGCAGCTGTATACTTGTTGACAACGGGATGAAGAGCTCTACATCCTGTACCCCACGTCTCCTTTTTGGTGCTACCGTGCAGTTTGGACCAATAACAAGTGAGTTTGTCGCCCGCATATTGAAGAGCCGGCAGTGGTGCTCCCTGTTGTATTGGATGTTTCAAAAACCCTAAATCATATGCTCTGCTTAGATCTGTTGCAAATGTCAGCTACACTGGTAAATATATATGTTGTTGACGGTTCACCCTGATGCACTCTCCTCTGAATCTTACATCTGTTTCCACATTGGTTGTTTATGAGTACTCGTGCTTGTGAGGTTTGCAAAATATCTGAGACGCTACAGCAAAACCTTGGGTTGACATAGTTTTAAAAATTGATTCCCAATTGGTAAAGTAAAAAGCCTGCTGAAATAAAAAACAAGAACCTTCACTGGCTTGTTAGTTTACTAGATGATTCCCCGCGCGTTACTGCGGAAAATATTGCCCAAATTGGTGTTTTAATCGGTAATTGACTCTCTTAAAAAGATTAGCAAAAACAATGAATAAAGTATTGTCATTTGACAGTGATACTTAGGAATGATACATGACTATAGTTGTACATATATAGGTAAATAAGGTCGACCTTCCTACTTACATTATTCAAAGTATGGACAACAAACACAATGAAAATAGAGGATTATATGGTCATTTGCACGTGCAACCAACTGTTTTAAAGCTCCAATATAGGCTAACACCTCAGCTTTTGCAAGGGAAGAAAGCTTTCAAGCTACAAAATATAACATCATCACAAAACTGTAGGAGGTAAACAAATGCCATCAGTCTCATAAAATCATAAGGGCTTCACCTTGTAAACATTTATTTTGATCCATCCCACAGCAGGAGGTAAGAAAATGCCATCAGTCTCATAAAATCATAAGGGCTTCACCTTGTGAACTTCTATATTGTTACATGTTTTATCTGAGAAGCTCCCACTACTAGGAAAAAGCCTATACACAGAATCTTAGCAGCAGCGCGGTTCAAAAAGGAGCGCTGCTGCTAACTAGTAGTAGCGCGTGTCCTGTAAACTCGCTACTGATAAGGATTTAGCAGTAGCGCGCTCGGCCTAAAACGCGCTGCTACAAATATCGACCGGCGGTGTTCACCTAACTCTAAGTAGCAGTAGCGTGGTCGCAAGAACCGCGCTACTGCTAAGTATGTAGTAGTAGCGCGCTTTTTCCGGGATCGCTGCTGGTAAATTTCAAATTGCCACACTTTTTTGTCCCAGTTAGCAGTAGCGCCGTATCCCGAAGCGCGCTGCTGCTAAATCCTTATCAGCAGCGCGTTTTATGTCCCGCGCTACTGCTAACCCGCACCAACCCAACACCTTTCCCCACCCGTCCCTCCCCTCCCCCTCCTCTTTTCCCTTCCCCCTACCTTCCCCTCCTCTCTTCCCTTCCCCTTACCTCCACCACATGCTCCCACTCTCACTCTTCTTCTTCTCCTCAATACTTCTCCCCCATTACTCTCTCTCTTCTATCCACCTTTCTCTCTCTTCATTACTCCTACATAACTACACCACCTCCATTAATGCATCT
>NC_057803.1:648168878-648172973 GCF_018294505.1 Triticum aestivum | reverse complement strand
CCCCTACCTCCACCACATGCTCCCACTCTCACTCTTCTTCTTCTCCTCAATACTTCTCCCCCATTACTCTCTCTCTTCTATCCACCTTTCTCTCTCTTCATTACTCCTACATAACTACACCACCTCCATTAATGCATCTCCTTTCTCTTTTTCCTTCCCCCTCCACTAGTTGAAGTTGTCTCCTCCCAAATTAGGTAGCTAGTTAGATGTAGGATTTAGTTAAGTGACCTATTTGCCCCCTAACTAGATCTATATTTGTCAAGAAGAGCTTTGTGCACTTTTGATCTCCCTACAACATAATCTCCACCGTGTGCTCGATCTCGATCGAGATAGAGGTGATGAAAATTTCATGCTTTTGCAAAATGGAAATATGTTTATGTGTGTGTGATATGTTTGTGGAAATTGTGTGTGTGGCATGAGTTGACGCCGCCAAATTGTGCTTTTGAGTTGCCTATGTTTTGCCGAAATGTCGATTTATTTCCGTTTCGGCGAATTCCGGGCAAACTCTAGATCCATATATGTCCTTTTTTTAGGGAAGGTCATGCCAAATTTTTTTATGACTTTGATGCATGCATGCATTTTTATAATCAATTTGTTTATTATTACCGTGCAGAGTTGACGATGGTCAGTGGAACGATGGTGGACAGGTGGTTGCGGTCGGCGGTGCAGGACATGAAAGAAAATAACCGGACAGAGGTTTTATGTCTGTGTCGAAAATGCAAAGGAATAGTTTGGCTCGACCCCCATGACGATGGTCGTGTCGAAGCGCACCTGCTCATGACTGGTTTCATGGATGGCTATACTCAGTGGATAATTGAAGATGAGGATGACGATGTTGAGGATGCCGACGGGGCAGACAATTATGACACGGGGAACAACGAAGAGATGATCGATAATGGCGGCGGGGAAGAGGCCGGACATGGCGGCGGAGAAGGGGCCGGACATGGCGGAGGAGAAGGGGCCGGACATGGCGGCGGAGAGAACGACATGGACTCCACGCAGCAGAGTTCGTCGGTACTAAGTTCAATTGTGGGGACCCTCATGTTCAAGCATTGCTTCACAAGGAGACGAGTACTGAGAGAGCTGTTTCTAGAGAGGAGGCTAAGCTGGAGCAACTGGTGGTAGACTCGAACACTCCATTGTATGATGGTTGCAATCCTGAGGTGACCCGCTTGAGTTTCACGCTCCAACTCCTGAAGACGAAGGCTAAAAACAAATGGACCGACACTATCCTCGATGAGCATCTCAAGTACCTAAAGGATGTTCTTCCCGCGGGTAATCTATGTCTTACTAGTGTTGATGAGGCCAAGAAGATCGTGTGCCCTCTTGATCTGCCACACGTTAGATACCATGCATGCATCAATGATTGCATAATTTATCGGAAGGAGCACGCGGAAAAAAAAGCTGTCCGTGTGCAATGCATCTCGATACAAGAAGGTCGGGAAGAAATGTCCCCAGAAAGTTGTATGGTACTTACCGATCACTCCCCGTCTTCAGAGGTATTTTGTAGATCCCAAGGAAGCAAAGCTAATGCGCTGGCACGCGGAGAGGAAGAAGCCCGACGATGGAGATGATCTGAAGCTGAGACACGTGAAGGATGGAAGCCAGTGGAGAGCGTTGAACAGCTTCTATCGGTATTTTGAATGTGATGCAAGGAACATCGTGCTCGCCGCGTGTACCGATGGCATGAATCCGTTTGGCAACCAGAACACCAACCATAGCACATGGCCCATGTTTGTATGGATGTACAACCTCCCCCCTTGGTTGTGCATGAAATCGAAGTACATTCACATGAGCATGCTTATTCAACGGCCGAAACAACCAGGAAATAATATTAATTTGTATCTGGGGCTACTTCAAGAGGAGTTAGACACGTTATGGAAAACACCGGCCAAGACATGGGACGCCAGCAAAGGTGAGTATTTCAACATGAGAGCCGCGCTGATCACGACAGTGTAGGACTATCTCGGTTACGGATATGTGGCAGGCCAGGTGTGCCATGGACATTGCGGATGCACGCGGTGCATGGATGATACGACGTCTCAGCAGCTAACGTCAAGGAAAGATGGCGGGTATGGGAAAATCGTGTACATGGGGCATCGAAGATGGCTTGAACAGGACGACCCGTGGAGAAACCGTGGAGATCTATTCAATGGTTACCCTGAGCATCGAGGACCTCCACGTAAGCGGAGCGGTGCCGAAATCGATGAGCTGTTGAAAAACTGGAAGGAGTGCCCCGCGCCGGGAAAGACGATGAGAAAGGCGCCGGAGCCGCTGCTGAAGGTATGGAAGACGAGGTCTGTGTTCTGGGACTTGGAGTACTGGCACAAACTCGATACACCTCATTGCCTTGATCAAATGCATATCTGTAAGAATGTCCTTGAGAGCTTGCTCGCAACACTGATGAACATGCCGGATAAGACCAAGGATGGGCCGAAGGCAAGAAAAGACTTGCAAGATTTGAAAATCAGGGAAGATCTGCACATGCCGGCCCGTAAAATGTCAGACGAGACAGAGACGGAGACAGAGGCACGGGAGAAGAAGGTCAAGAAAAAAAGAAAGAGGATTATTTCCCCCCTTCTTGCTTCACCTTAAGTCAGGCTGAGATCAATCAATTCTTTAAGTGCCTTACCGGAGTCAAAGTTAGTTCCGGTTACTGTGGCAAGATAAGCATATATCTAGACACGAACAAGAAAAGGTTCAGCGGCATGAAGTCTCATGAATGTCATGTGATGATGACGCAGATACTACCTGTTGCCCTTAGAGGGATAATGGACAAGCACGTCCGTGACACGCTTATTGGTCTCTGCAACTTTTTCGACGTCATCTCTCAAAAGTCGATCAGTGTGAAGCAGCTCCAAAGGCTACTGGAAGAGATCGTTGTGATACTGAATGAGCTTGAGATGTACTTCCCGCCCGCGTTCTTCGACGTGATGGTGCATCTGTGTGTCCATATTGTGGATGACATAATAGACCTGGGGCCGTCATTCCTGCACAACATGATGTCGTTTGAGAGGATGAATGGGATCATCAAAGGATGGAAGCATCGTCCAGGGCTATTTGACAAAAGAGTGCATCTCTTTCTATGAGAATTTTCTATATGGCGCAGACCAGACGCCTGGTGTTAGTGTTGGTTTGCCCGTTAACAAGCACGATGGGAGGCTCGAAGGAGATGGTCACTGCAACGGTCGCAGGGAACTGCACGTGGCATACTCAGATCGACGCAGCGACTTTGACAGAGCAAACTTGGTAGTGCTACAACACCTAGACGAGGTAGATCCTTTCGTGGCACTGCACAAATAAATTATCGCAAAGAAGTATCGTGACCGGGGGGTATGCAGGACGAACGCCGAAGTTACTAGAGAGCACAACTCCACTTTCCTGCATTGGATCAAAGAGTATATTATTGCTAATCCCCCGGAGGAGGGCTCTAAGGACGGATTGCTCATATACGCCTTAGCACATGGCCCCTCGCCCAACCTCGTAACCTATCAGGCATATGATATCAACGGATACACGTTCTACACGGAGGCCAAAATGATGGAATGCATGACCGGCAGCGACAACGGCGCAACTGAACGATTTTATGGAAGGGTCGAGGAGATCTGGGAGCTTGACTACTCTGGACTGCACAACACGACGATGTTCCGTGTCTGATGGGCAAAGAATGTCGACAGAGAAAACCGGATTTTCACTACCATGAGTATACCCGACGCCAAGAGCGCTACCGTGAACGCTATCGCAAAAAACGAGCCATGGGTACACGCTAAGCACGTGACACAATGCTTCTTCATAACCGACCCATGCAATACCAGTCGTGTTGTCGTGAGGAGAGGCAAAAGGAACATCATTGAAATGGATGGAGTCGCCAACGAGGAAGACTATGATCAGTACGGCAACCCAATGAGGGAAGATGATGATGATGATGAAGTATACGTCAAAAAAAGAATCAATGCTACATTACCTAAGAAAAATCGCACTCCATGGAAAAGGCAAAGTCACAATGAGGGGCTCAATTATTCCTCGACGAACAAGAAGGGAAAGAAGCTGACTCAAAAACGAAAACGTCAGCGCTGAGGAACCGTATGTTATGGG
>NC_057803.1:648168174-648168725 GCF_018294505.1 Triticum aestivum | reverse complement strand
ATATATATATATATATATATATATATATATATATATATATATATATATATATATATATGTTCCTATTTTGTATACTCACTTAGCCATTATTATGCATGGGTCCAATGATGTGTAATATATATGTTCCTATTTTGCATACATATTTAACCATCAAATGATGCAATATATATCGCCCTCCCTTTGTTCACTGCCCTCGGGAAATAAAAGTGGGATAAAATAAAGGAAAAGAAAAAGGAAAACTGGCAGTAGCGACGGTAGTAGCAGCGCGTTTTGCATAAACCGCTGCAGCTACTGAATTTAGTAGTAGCGCATTTTACCTAAACCGCTGCAGCTACTGATGTTAGTAGCAGTGCGTTTTGACGTAACGCGCTACTGCTACGTCCACTTAACCCAAAATTCTCACTCGCCCTGCTTCATCCCGCCATTTCCCCCCAAATCCCCACTCTCTCTCCCCCGTCGCACCGCCGCGCCCGACCCGGCCCCGGCGCTCGCCCCCGACTCCGACGGTGCCGGCGCTAGCCCCCGACCCCGGCGCTCGCCCCCGTCCCGGC
>NC_057803.1:648152323-648167606 GCF_018294505.1 Triticum aestivum | reverse complement strand
CCCGACCCCGGCGCACTCGCCCCCGACCCGTCGGCCCTCGCCTCCCTCCTCTCCCCTGCCGGCCGTCGTCGGGCCTGCCTCCTCGCCCCTGCACTCTCTGTAAACCCCCCCTCTCTGCTAGGGTTCTTCGGTTATGTTAATTAATTAGGTTATCTATTTAGTTATGAATTTAGCTAGGTTTCAAAATTAGCTGATATATGCAAATTTGAACTGGACATGTGATATGTGCATATGTCATGTTTTGGACATGTCATGTTTGGAAAATGATCCGAGTGGCCTATGTTACGCCGGAATGTTGATTCATTTCCGTTCCGGTGAATTTCAGGTGCTCGATATGTCCATTTTTTATCAAAGGTCATGCCGAAATTTCCCATGAATAAAGGCATGATTTGTGCTACATAGTTGGCATATCGAGTGCTGGCACATAGATTTCTTTTTATGTCATTTCTCATTTATTCATGCTTTTAGAAATAAATGAGGCCACTTAATCATAGGAAACATGTCGAACAACGAAGAAACTGGGCCTTCTGACAAAGATGCAAACGAGATGGATTATGAGGGTGAACAAGAGTACCTCGACTATTTGACTGCTAAGCAAGGTTTGCAGGTCGGCCTCGATGATGGTACTGACGCCGACATCGACACCGACGGCGCCGGCGCCGATGGCGGCACCGAGACCGGTGGGGAAGGTACCGGCGGGGAAGGTACCGGCCCCGATGCCGCTACCGAAAAGAGGAAGCATAAGAAGCAGAGGATACGAAAACCTAATAAACTAGGGATTGGACGACTTGTGATCACAAAGATGGCACCTGGCAAGTTTGAGCCGTTAGAGCCGGAAGAACCTCGCAAGTGCTATGGGAACCAAGTAGGATGCATCCTACGGGAATGCGCGGGCATCAACGACGATAACTTAAGGAGTAAAGAACATTTGAGTTGCTACAGCAGGCAGTCAATGCAGCTATAACTGCCTGCAGAAATGATTTCGCTACTAACTTGGTTCCAGTTATCATCAACTGGGCGAAGGAAAATCCAGACAAGACGGTACATGATTTCCCGATGCCCAGTTTCGTCGCGAGCAACTCCATGAACAACAACACCATCGCACCATCACTTGCTCAAGCAACCGGGCCTCCTCTCGCAGCCGCTCCCGCTCATAGCAGCCCGTCCTCAGTCTCAGGCACGCTAGGTGGGCCTTCGTCTTTGGCTGAGCTCGACGCCGTCACGGTAATTACATGTCGCACCAACATATATATATACATAGAGAGAGAGAGATAATATTCCATTTTTGTTGCCTTTCGGTTGTTTTACGCCACAGACATATGTGTTTGCAGGCGAAAGAAACCCCGTGCACCATACTCTACTTGATCAAAGGCCAGAAGGTGGACGTGGGAAAGGGGATGATAATGGACCCCTCTCAACGCACGTTCCACAACTAGCCGATCCCCGCTGGGCACTTCAGGGTTAGCTTGACCAGTGTGAAATCGGGGCACGAGGATTTGCCTCCTCCAGTACAGCATGTGGGAGCGGACGACGAGACCCCGCCGCGGATTGGAAGCTGCAAGGGTTGGGTGCTGCTATGGACGAAGAATCTTATTCGTCTGGAGCCGGCCGAGAGCACACCAATAACTACCACACATCAACAAGCCTGTGCGGAGACCACCACCCCGCCTATGCAATTACCAGCTCCTGTAGTGCCGGGTCAGAGCGGCGGACGACATGATGAAGGGGGTGCAATAGTACTGGCTGATGTAATTGCTCCTGTAGAACAGAGAATGGATGATGAGATGGAGGTCGACCCTATGGATTACCTCAATACAAACGCGTATGACTGTGACATAGATATGATGAGTCAACCATATGACGAATCGGGCTATCAGCTTGCTAATGAGGATATGGATGATATGCCCGAGCAGGGTCGTACCATGGATTGCAAAAAGTCTCTCTTCATGAAATCCTCACAGGACACACCTAAAGATGCCGCCTCAACACAGGCTCAACTAGCCGGGCACGAGGGTCGTTCAGTACTTAGCCCGAGAACACTTGGGCAGGGGTTAAGGAAGGGTCTGGAAGGTGTGCCCAAGAAAAAGGAGAGGAAGAGATCGGGGAAGGTAACTGCCTCCAAACAAGCCAGAGCACACAGCAGCCAGACGATGCATTCTGAAGAGCGTGTACCCGTGAAAGGTGCGGTCATGTTCCATCTCACGGGCGAGCCGATGCTACCGCCGAAACCGCTGGAGGCACTATTAGGGGATCTCAGGAGACTGCACGACCATGTGCTGTCGACTGAGAAAAGCCTACTAGCCTCAAAGGATCCAGGATATCCGACGTACGCGGCTCATGTTCCTGAGGGGAAGTGCTACGTTGACACACGGCCCGCGGAGGTGTTCTTCCTACGGTTTGACCATATCTTTGAGATGTTTCTAACAAGGCGGCTTGATTTTACTATCGTCCGCCTTTTTGCGCTACATATGAGCTCCGTCATGAAGAGTGAAGAAGTCTCGCAAACCTGTGTGGCGGATCCATACTACATGCACGAGTCTTTCTTGAGTCTCGGCGACTTTGAGCGTGAAACTGCTAGGGAGTACCTCCGAAACTTCATGGTATAGAATAAGGACCGGGAAATTGTCCTCGTGCCTTATCATCCAAAGTAAGTCAGTTCCGGACAACCCTTTCGTACATTTCAATCATTCCTTCTCTCTCATATGGGGAATAATTTGAGGTGTCTTTTCCCCGCAGCAACGGGCGTGCCGTCCTTATCGTTCTTTACCCGCAAGTCTCCCACGCCGTGTATTTTGACCCTTCCAGAGACTACGAGAAAAAGGACTACACCCACATAATGAATATTCTAGATGATGCTCTCCAAGGCTTCAGCTTTAGAGGTGGCCACGTGCATATCAAGATACAAAGGAACAAGAAGATGGGTTTCGCGCATAAAACTAACTTCTCCTGCATCCATGTCCCAAAACCAAGCAAGAAGGATGGATTCTACATCGTCCATCTCATGATTCAGTTCAACACGGATCACCAAAAGCTTCGCATTAACAGCAGAAATGATGATCATATCCACAAGTGGCTAGAATCTCATGGAGAAGCGAATTATAAACTTAGAGATGACTTCTTTCACATCCAAAGCGACATTGCGACGATCATCATGAAAGAAGTCATCGATGAGAAGGGGATGTTCCACCACGGCCCTATATCGCGAGCTGACGTCCGAACTCGCATAGGCATGCAACGTCTAGACCTCACGCCGTTCAAGAAGCTAGGGTTCGTCCTCGATGATATGGAAGGATGGAACTTCTAGTGATTTATGATGCCGATGATGATGATATGTGTCGGTTGAACTTGTATACTTTTTGTAGCGATGAAACTTTGTGATCGTCCATGGTCCCTGCCGAACTTGCGTAACGCTACTTTGTTAGTTTGCGTACGATGACCTGCATACCTCTAGTTAATTAATTTGCGTACTGTATATGTTGCATCTAGTTGCTAACCCTTTCTTTTTCGGTGTTGCTCTAGTATATTTTGTTGCATATATATGATTGTACATCCTCTTTATGAACATGCATCTCTAACAGGTACCTAGTTTCTTGATGGCAAGATGGAAATGCTATGTCGTGTACAAAGGGAAGGTTCCGGGGGTGTACAACGAGTGGCATGAGTGCAGGCGCAAGTGAATGGGTTCACGGGCGCCAGCCATAAAGGCTTCAAAAGCAGACAAGAAGGAGAAGCTAGTCACTTGAGGTTCACGCTAGCGCGAGAGAGGACTCGTAACCGCCACCTCATGTACTGCATAGTTCCGCTCTCACTCATAGTGATAGCACTTCTTGCGTATACCTTTGTTTAGATGGATGACGTTGTTGTAGTTGCAAGTATTCGAGACTTGCATGTATCGCTATTTTCGAGATGATGACAAGATATCACTTTGTGTTGGATGATGATTATGATGAGACTATTTGTATGTACATGCTATGATTACATTTGTGGTCTCGCAGGCATTTGTATGTGTATTATGATGACATTTCTATGTGCTAAAGATTCTTCTACAAAGCCTGTTCAAATACGAAACAAATATGCCAAAAAAAACTACTTAAATTAGCAGTAGCAAGTGTATAAAAGTTAGCAGCAGCGCCACAGTAGCAGTAGCGCATCCAGCCAAAGAGCGCTAGCGCTACTAGCAGTAGCGGGCTTCACCTAACCGCGCTGCTGCTACACTTGTGTAGCAGTAGCGCGGGTGCGCACGCGCTACTGCTATGAGTTAGCTGTAGCGCCTTATTAGTAGCGCGGGTACCTGCGCTACTGACACATCTAAAACCCGCGCTGCTGCTAGCCTTTTTCCTAGTCTTGTGTCTAATATTGTGGATTATATAACACAACTCTGCGGAGAGATTAATGAACAAACTAATCCACTTCTCAGTGCATTGCATTTACTGAAAATGGCACCAGTTAGAGAAATAGGGATATAAGAAATAATTAGCTATCATGCATATAGGTGCCACAGTAAAAGATATGTTCACCTTCCTTCATTTTCCTCATAGTAGACAACATCGAGGAGAGTCAGTAGCGATAGGCATACATGTTGAAGTAATGCCGAATATTAACACATAAATATCACCGAAAGGAAACTGAAAAATGATGACAAAAGCGAGAGGTAAATATCAAGATACTTCTGTTATCCAAAGAAGAACCATTCATCTTGAATTAGCATTAATTAATATAAGATGTGATGGATGACAAAGAAGATTAAGAATGGCATGCCTTTAAGCAAACTTCTACACTTCTGAAAATTAAGGATTGGAGCGTCCTTGACTGGAGCGTCCTGTGGAAAGTAGTAAGCTTCAGTTAGAAAATAAGAATTAGAAATATGTTCGGAGTTAGACTACACCAAGTGACACATCACTTTAGAATTGTTTGAGTAGTTTTATTTACCAGCTAGCATGCAATATTTATAATCAGTCCACCAAAGGCACGAAAGAAGAAAGAGACCTCCATACGTACAAAAGAATTTACAGTCCTTGACTCCTTGCGTATGCATCAAGGTCTTCAATAAAAATAGATTGAGAGAGGCTACTTACAGATGGTGACACCGGATGGCACACAGAAACTAAATTGAATGGGAACAACATGCTTCTTGTTAAGAGATGGAACAATGAATATGTGTGCATGCTCCAATCAGTCAATTTAACTACCTGCATAACATTTATCGCATCAAGAGAGGATACAAAATACTGGAAACACCATTGTATTCTCCAAAAAACAAAAAGATACATCACCCAAATAATTACTTAGAAAGAGGGGGCGGGGGAGTCCACGGAGGCAACAGTCGTCAGGAGTTATAACCTGGACTTGATGGAGGCGGTTGCAGCGATATTGTGTATGCGGTCATAGTCGCGGTAGCTCGAGCCTGAGGCAGTCGAGAAGAAACCACGATCTATATGGAAGGAACCTGTGTCGTGCCTATCCTTCATCTGGCCTCGCCTCGTAGAGCCACTTGTTCGCCGACTGCTTCATAATGCGCCCCGCCACTGCTGGGGTCTTCTTCATGGGCGCCGGTGTTGGATGCATCTGTTACGTGCCGTGGCCACTTATCTCTTGTTTAGTACGAATTATTACCAAATGAATGAGAAAAGACACCAATCAGTAGACTCGCTGGAAGTAAATAGGATGAAACAAAGCCAAATAAACGAATCTGATTTCCCAACTTTTGGAGTCCTGGTCACCTCCCATGTCCAAACTTCCACATGGTCATGGCGAGAAGTTGGCATGGCTAGTGACTTCAGAGGGCATGTCGTGGCTGCGCGCTCAAGCTCCCGCGGCAACGCACACAGGGGTTGTTGAAGGAAATGGGGGCGGAGGGGAAGCATAGTGCGCCGCGAGGCAGCCGGCGGCCTGAGCAGATAAGGATGCAACACTAGTAGAAAAGGGGGCAATGGTCCAGGCCGGGTCAGCCCATTAGTCCCGGTTCAATTCAGAACCGGGACCAATGGTGGCATTGGACCCGGTTCGTGAGCCCCGGGGGCCGGCCGGGCCATGTGGGCTATTGGTCCCGGTTCGGCTGGACATATTGGTTCCGGTTAGTGGGACGAACCGGGACCAATGCGCCTCGCTCCTGGCCCAGAACCATTGGTCCCGGTTGGTGTAGTGAACCGGGACCAAAGGGTGCCCTTTAGTCCCGGTTCGTGGCACGAACCGGGACCAATTAGTTGCCTATATCTACCCCTCACCCGCGAGCAGAGCACTCGCAGTGCTCTGTTTTTCGTGGCCGGCGAGGGGAGAGCTTTGTGGTGCTCTAGCTCACCTCCTATGCACATGAGGTGTTCGATCGAATGCCCGAGCCACACTACTTAAGCTTTCTCCTCTCCAAGCTCGACCTCCAAGCTCCATTTTCCTCAATATTTGTCTAGGTTTAGCGGTCCGTCACGTCCCGTCCCCGTCTTCACCGCCGTCGATCGCCCGCGCCGATCTCGTCGCCGGCACCACCGTGGTGAGCCTCCTGTTCTTATCGTCTTTCTGAAAGGAAAAAAAATCTTACTTGTATATTTATATAGATACTTGTATAATTTTCTTACTTTTATTATTTCATCTTCGATGGTTTTGGTATCCGCCCCCGTCGGCCCTCGTCCTGTCTATGATTCAGATGTGGTATATATTATCTTTTCATAACTATTGGTTCATTTATTGTTTATGACAATTATGCCGACCAACGTGACATAGATTTTATTTATCTAGGAGGTTGTTGAACCGGAAATTCCAACCGACCCTATTGTCGAGAGGTTAAATTTAGTTGAAGAAGAAAACAATTTGTTGAAGGAAAAAATTAGAAAAATTAAGGAGGAGAAGATGATATTGGAGTTGCATGTTGCGGATGTCGTTGATGATCACAAGATCAAGATGGATGCAATGCGCTTGAAGATTAGAAAGATTAGAAAATATGCCATTCGTACCGAGGCTTGGTATCATTATGCTGTTGGATCAGTTGTTACATAGTTTCAGTGAGGGATTGAAATGTTTTACATAGTTTCAGTGATGGTGGATGAAATAACGGAGGGATTCTTGACCACCCTACCAGTGAAGGGGAGACTAGGCTGGGTTCTGCTCTGAAGACTCCATGCCTATGGAAGAAGGAGCTCATCAACCTTTTGAACTGGACGCCTCCGCCTCCTCCTCCTGCTCCGATGAGTCAGATCACTCCGCCTCCTCCTGCGGCGAGTGACAATCAGGGCACGCGTGGCGGCACTCCGCCTCCTTCTCCGGCGCATGGCGGCACTCCGCCTCCTTCTCCGCCTGCGCCGGCGCTCCCGAGCAGCCAGCAGCATCCTCCTTCTTCGCCTCGCCAGCAAGGGCGGAAGAGACCCGCCGCCGCCCCGGCTGCTCCGGCGCGTCGTACTCCTTCTCCTCCGCCTCGTAAGCAAGCACGAAAGAAGACAGACGCCGCAGCCGCTCCGTCTGCTCCGGCGTCTAGCAGCACAACCAGAGGCGAGAGGCAATACAAATATGGTCCATCATCTCTCAAGCCTCTAGAGAAGTTACCGTACGAGAGGTCCGAGGAGGAAAACGATACGATTGTGCGGACCCACGTGAAGGAGTTCTTTGAAGGGGTGAAAGCAAAGAGACATCCACCTCCGGAGGAGAAGGTGGATCCGGTGAAAGCAAAGCGCACTCTCGACGCCCTGAGGAAACCACCAAAGTCTCCACCGAGAACCAACTATGAGCGCATTACTGAACAAACATATCTCCAAGCCCAGCGGCCGGGAACTACTGTCAGTGCTAAAAGGTCAAAAGAACGAGCAAAGGGGAAAAAATTGCCCAGCTCGGCGAACAAGCACAACAATCGTGCCCCCCGCTCAATGTGTCTAATGCTCCGGGGACGGTGGCCGGTTATGGCAATCTTGACGATTACCTGCCCGACGATGCACGTCCTGATTTCTTGGAGGTGGACGAACACAGATACGAGTACGGGAAGCCTCTCGTCAAAGATGAAAAATCTCTGACAACAATGATGCGAAGATTCCATAATTGGTACGTGGAAACCTGCAGAGAGTCTGAGGGTAAGAATGCGTTGTATCTGCATATTAAAGAGGAGCACGATCTCGTTGCAAATGATCTGTTGACTGTTCCATTTGAGGAGTTCTTCGTGTTCTTCAATCAAAAGGCCCTCGATAAATTAATGGTCTTTTGCTACTGCCTGTAAGTACTATTTCTGTCATTAAGTCTCTATATATAGCTCGGCTCTTTCATTGCATGTATTTATAATTAATTATCCTTAATATATTATGCAGATTGAAGATCGTCGAGTGCAAAAAACAAGAAATTTATGATATTGGGTTCATTAACACAAATATCATAGATGTATTTCTGGTTGAAAAGAACGTCAAAGAGGCCAATGACAACTTGATACAATCGTTGATCAAAAATCAAAACAAAGATACAATACTCTTTCCTTACAACGGCCCGTGAGTGTTACTGTCGTGTGCATATTCGGTTTCCCTTATTACTCAAGCGAGCTTATAGTAATGTAATTGATGAGTTATGCATGCGTGCGCATGTACCACTATATTCTTCTGGAGATTAAGCTTGAGCGTGGACTAGTAAACGTCTTAGACTCGAGACGGAAAGATCCCAAATCCTATGTGGACATCACTGAAATGCTCAACAAGTAAGTTCAATCGTTCATTATCACACCATATCGGCAACTTTTTGTTCATTTCCTGATATCCCAAGTAATAATAATAATTTTCTTTGTCTTGCAGGGTTTGGAAATAGTTCACCGCAGAAGCTCCGGGACTGCTGAAGGAGCTGACATATAAATGGCCGAAAGTAAGTACTACTGGCTAGCTAGTTACGCGCATCTCCTGTTGATTCTATAGCTATACTTTCATCAATGCCATTTATAATGCTTCATTATCAGTTTAATTGACCTCTATTTCTCGTAAAGTGCTTGTGGCGGGAGGAAGGGAATGATTTCTGTGGATACTACGTGTGCGAGTTCATCCACACCGTGACTTTGAAAAACAAGCGGGGCTACTCTCAAAGACAATATGAAGTGCGTAAGCAATAATATTCACAATTTCATTTTATTACACCATCATTTCTGTTGAGTTTCATTCATATATATGTATTAATTAACCCCCTTCTTCAAATTAGACGTGGCAGATGCGGAATGAACTCCTAGAACCAGATCGCATGAAAGCAATTCAAGAGGAATTGGCGGGATTCTTTCTTGACCACGTCATCAATAAAGCCGGAGAATACCATGTGGAAATTGATTTCAAATGCTAGGGGTTTGTAATTAAGAGATCTTATACATATTGTACATGTATGTAGCCAGTAGCGTCGGATACATGATACGAAAACTTGTTGTTCGACCAATCTCTCGGAGAAGGAGAGGTCGATCGATCACTTCTCTCGGTATGCGTGACGAACTTCTGTATTGAATGGTTCTCTCGATCACTTATGTATATATAGTACGTAACGTCGACCAAGCACGGACATAAGAGAGGACACTTCTCTCTATTAATTAGCTAGCTAACACAATATATGAAACACCTAACACTAGTGCAGAACCGGGCAATAGCACCGGTTCGTAAGGCCCTTTAATGCCGGTTCCATAACCGGCACTAAAGTGTGGGCACTAAAGCCCCCCCTTTAGTACCGGTTCAGCACGAACTGGTGGTAAAGGGCAACCATGTGGCACGAGCCAGCTCCGGGGGGCTGGAGCCCTTTAGTACCGGTTGGTAATACCAACCGGTACTATAAGGTTTGGGGTATTTTTAGTTTTATGATTTCTTTTTCATTTAATTTTGTGTTTCCATCTTAATTCTTTTTCGTTTGCTGGTATTTTACGATACTACACATTGTACACGTTATATATATATATATATATATATATATATATATATATATAAATAGAATTTCTAGTAGAACCAATCATGCATATATATATCATCAATGTCTCACAAACCACCATATTAATTAATTCACACATACACAAATGTATAGCTAGCTATATACAATTTCTCCTACATATGCATGTTGCCTTCGGAGCCAGTGGCATTAGCCTAATTGGTGCCTTCGGAGCACAATGACAATTGGAAGTGGTTTTCATGGGGGCGGTAATGGGTAATAGTATTCTCCCTTCGGATTTATGACCTGGTCAAGCAAAAATCCCGCTATTTCCTCTTGAAGTGCTTCTACGCGCTCCGTTTCTAGGAGCTTCTCCCGCGCCTCTCTGAACTGTTAAGAAGGAGATCAATATGCATGTGTATTAGTTGTGTGACTAGATATCGATAATGGTGTAAAAATTGTGAATAGTGTTCTGACAAGCGTAACCATTCCTGTCTTTGAGATCTGGTCCTTTCGGACGCCATCATGCGAATGTTCTCGCAAACGCGGAATGCACACAGATCAGTCCCCTGCGCCTGCTTCAGGGCCTTTACGAGAATGGAATTTGATCAGATAATAATTAATCAAGCATGATAATTAAAGAGATGGCAGCTAGCTAGCTAGCTAGTACTACTTAATTACTTACCTTGGGTCTTCCCCATTTAAGCTTTTTTCCATTCGCCTTCCGTGACGCTGATGAACCTTGCCCAAGCCCTGCCCGCCGACAAAGAAAATGAATAAAGGAGTTATTAAATAGTTCACATCATGAAATGACGAACTAAATAGGCCGAGATATATAGTTAATAATGATTGAAATTACCTGTTGACTATCCCAAACAAGATGTTATAGTCAGTTTTAACTTTGAGTAGTGAGTCCAGTATTTCAATTGTTCCGTCATCAACTTTAATGATACACAAGAGCCAGTGAAATTTGCATGCACACACGTTTGCATGTCTTAATTAAGCGGGCATATATAAGCAAAAGCATGTAGCTAGCTAGTAGGCAAAAACAGAGAATTTGTAGTACAAGACAGTGTGACTCACTGAAAGTTGTAAGGAAGTAGTATATCTTCATTGTATTTGAGGCGCTTCAAGAACTCTAGCATGTTGTCCTCTACGTCCTTTTGATGATGTGGATTTATCCGCCATGTGTATTCATTAACGGTGTTTGGGTCAATGAACCCAATGCCATAGCATCCAGCTTTTCTCATTTCATACATCTTCATCCTGCATAATACCACAGAAAAGAATATAGTGAGGATAATTACAGGTAATGATTGACGATCAAAAGGATCACTACAGCTAGCTTGAGACTTAAATTACAGAAAGAAATCACTTACAGATAATAGCAACTGACGATAGATTTGTCGAGTGCGTCTTGATTGTATAACTGAAACAGTTCAGAATACTCAACGGACAGAGCTTTCTCATGGAAGTAATGATCCTCCTTGACATTCACCATGAGGGACAATCGATCTAAAATCTTGGTAATATTCATGTACCATTGATGCAATTCATACATTCTCGTTGGGAGGTTCTTGACCTTGTCTGGCTCGACCAAAGGTTGGCCCGGGACATATTTCCGTTTTATTTCATCCTCTCTAAGCATAGGCATGGGCTCGATCTCGAGGAGTTGTCCAACAGTGATTTTGAGAACTTCAGCCTGCATTATATGGTCCTCCGTTATTACCACATTGCCCACCTCAGGAATGTAAACTGTTTGCCCACAATAATATTGGGCGCGCGTACTGTCACGTGTTGTTGGCACAACAAGCGAGGGGATCGATTGCGCCGCCTGTTCTCCCAGCTGGGGAATGGTTTTCCCGCATTTTTTGACAGCTGCTTCTTGTTTGCTCGATCCCGAGCTCGCCTCCTTACGTAGACGTGCTCGATTTAACTTCCTGATGTGGCGCTCATAGTCTGTGTCAAAAGGCTTGGGAGCTGGTGGTTGAGCCATACGAATAAAGTGGTCAATCGTTTCCTCACGCACTTTCTCCCTTGGCGGCGGTGGTGGTTTCGGTGCAAAATGGGCTTCCACCTTGGCCTTCGATATGGCTGCGATTTCCTCCTCGGACCTGTCATAAGCCCTCTGCAGAAGAGGCGTGAGGCTTGGACCATATTTATATCGCTTGCCTCCGCCTGTACTTCATGTACTACCTCGACTCGTACCGCTACGCAACATAGCTGCGGGGTGTCTCTTCTGCGATTGCTGAGGCGGCGGAGACGGCTGACGGGGCTGAGTTGGACGAGGAGGAGTGGCCGCCTGAAGCTGTGCCGGACTTGGAGGAGGAGTGGCCTGAGGTTGTGCCGGACTTGGAGGAGGAGTGGACGTCTGATGCTGTGGCGGACTTGGAGGAGGAGGAGTGGCCTGACACTTTGCCGGACTTGGAGGAGGAGTGGCCTGACACTTTGCCGGACTTGGTGGACTTCCAGGAGCGGGAGACTCCTGACTCGGTGGCGGACTTCGACGAGGAGTCAGCTGACGCGGTGTCGGTGGCCTTCGAAAGATGATGCAATCCTTTTTCCATAGGATGATATGATGGTTGGCCTCTCCAAGAAAGCGCTCGTCGTCACCTCCAGGAATGTCAAGCTCTAGCTCCAAATATGGGTCCACCACCTCATCAACCAAGACACGAGCATAGCGCGCTGAAATCGGGTTGCAATGGAAGGTTGCCTCGAGGGGATTTGTAAAAGCAACGGCGTCCGCCACCTTCATGGATATGTTCTTCATTTTGACATGTAGCTCGCAGCTAGTGTTCTCCGTGATGTCATCCACAGGGTATCTACCCAGCATTGCGTCGTCCGGGGCGGAACCCACGCTGCTTCTCGGCATGAATGGGGCGGTGCTATCCAATGCTGGATCATTCGCTAGCTACTGTAGCTGCTGAGACCCCCTTTGCTGGGTAAGTGAGTCGATCTGCTCCTGCTACCGCTGGAATTTGACTACCAATTCCGCTTGACTTGCTTCTAGGCCTTGAAGGCGTTCATAGTCCCGCTTCCTCTACTCCTCCTCCATCTTCCTCTTCTTCTCCTCTGCAATCTTCTTTCTCGCACGGGTTTTGTAGTCGGTGTTCTAGTCTGAAAACCCCTCATACCACGGAATAGAGCCCTTGCCTCGTGTTCTTCCCGGGTGTTCAGGATTTCCCAGGGCACGCGTAAGCTCGTCGTTCTCTCTGTTGGGCTGGAACACCCCCGATCGTGCCTCTTCTATTGCAACAAGTATCGCATCGTCGGCTCCCTTCAGACTTGCCGTCGTCGAAACATTGCCTGTCTTCGGGTCCAACTCCCCCCCATGCACATAGAACCAAGTCCTGACCCTTGGGGGCCAGCTCTTAGTAACCGGAGTGGCACCTGCATCCTCCATCTCTTTCTCAGACTTATCCCACTTAGGCATTGCCACGGCATAGCCACCTGGCCCCAGCTTATGGAACTTATCCTTTTTTCGGCATTCTTGTTGTTTATTCTCGACTGTTCCTTAGCTAATTCCGAATCCTTGAATTTCACGAAATCGTCCCAATGAGCACGTTGGTTCTCTAGTGTTCCCTCGAATACTGGAGTCTTCCTTCCTCCCTTGACGTACTTGTCCCATTCACGATTCTTGTGGTTCTTGAATGCAACTGCCATCTTCCTAAGAGCAGCGTCCTTGACTTTCTGCACATCTGCTTCTGTGAAATGATCTGGTAGGGTGAAATGTTCCATGAGAGTATCCCAAAGCAGATCTTTTTGATTCTTGTAGACAAAAGTAACATCTGGACGTGGAGCAGCGTCCTCTTTGCGATTTTATCTTTTGTCTTTTGCTGGCTCTCTCCATTCTTGAAGGGAGATCGGGAGTTGGTCCTTCACAAGAACTCCTCACTGATGAACGAACTTGTCCGCAATCTTCTTAGGCGCTAATGGTTCGCCATTAGGTCTGACTGCCTCGATATTGTACTTTACGCCCTCCTTCAACTTTTTGTTCGGGCCTCATTTCGTCCTTTTGCCTGAAGATTTGCTCGATCCGGATGGCTGAAAGAACAAAGATCGATTCGTTAATATATCTTCAAGTCATTTAAAACATGTGATGATCACCAGATACCTGCTTATATAAATATATATACCTTGCCGGTCTTTGTTGTTTCAGGATCAACATGTTCTTCGTCATCGTCATAATCGTAGTTCATGACTTGATCAATTCGGTTGTCGCGATCGAATATCATATCACCCTCTCCGGTGTTGTTTAGAAATTCGGAGCCGTCATAATCTTCTTCATTCTGATCATCATCTGGCGCGCGTATCATATGAACATGGTCTGTTCTCCCTCTCTGTCAGTATTGTCTGCCATAGCTTTTATTTAACTAATTCAAAAGAAATATAAAACAATTTAGTATTCAAATTACATCGTCTCGAATAATAGATATAATCTCGAATACTTCGTCTAGAATAATAGATATAATCTCGAATACATCGTCTCAAATAATATATAATATTGAATAGTACATCACTGGCTAGCTAATTAAAGATCGAATACTACAGAAGAATCTAGGACACTCGCGGTTCCTGCGGCACGGGCGGTGGACACCCAAAGAGAAGAAACCCTCATAGGACCATAGCTGAAGTGAGATCCCCGAAGATACTGCCAGGTATTGGAGAACCTGCCGCCCTCTAACGCAACCATGTAGCGATGGACGTGCTCGTCCTCCTTCCTGACACGGCGACATACCACCTCCGGCGGGGCCGGGTCCCTCCGCACCGAAACTGGCCCACGCGAACGCCACCAAACGAGATCAGGGTCGACGACGGGACCCGAGGCCGGGTTCCTCATCAAGCGCCGCGCCCCTCCAGGCAGCACCTCCCAGTGCCAGCCCGGCGGAGCCCAGTCCCGGACATGGGTCGGCTGGACGTCGTCGCGGACGGGTCGACGGCGAGGATGCGGGCCGGGCATCGTCGAGAACAAATACTAGCTATATGCCTGCAAAAAGTAACATTCTTTTAATGATTGGATTTTGATAACTAAAATTTCTAACATTTCTACTATTTCAAAAATCTATATACTATTTCATACTAATTAAGCATCTAACACTAAAAATAGAAAACACAACTTCTATACATCCATTAAAAAATTGAAAAACAACATTATATAAAAAATTTCCATACTAATTAAACACTAATTATATCCATCTAACATGCATTCATACATATATAATAGTGAAAAAATAATAATCTAAATAATCTAAACTAATTAAACATACAAAATACGTATATACTAATATATACATGCATTAATTCATACATATGTGTGTGTGTGTTCATCATGCTTGTGTGTGTGTGTGTGTGTGTATGGGCTCGGGGAGGGGCGGCGCCCATGGTGGCCGCCGGGGGCGAGGGAGAGGGGTTAGAGGGGGAGAGCTCACAGCGGGGCAAC
>NC_057803.1:648144367-648152165 GCF_018294505.1 Triticum aestivum | reverse complement strand
GCGGCGACGGGGACGGGGGCGGCGACGGGGACGGGGGCGGCGACGGAGACGAGGGCGGCGACGGAGACGAGGGCGGCGACAGGGACGGGGGCGGCGACGGCGACAAAGACGACGGAAACAGAGGAAGAAGCAGAGGGAGAATGAAATTTTCGTAAGTGTTGTTTATATAGGAGGGGCCTTTAGTATCGGTTTGTACCACCAACCGGTACTAAAGGCCAGTTTTGGCCAGCCCAAGCGGCGGGAAGCGACCCCCTTTAGTACCGGGTGGTGGCACAAACCGGTACTAAAGGCCCCCCCTTTAGTACCGGTTGGTGGCTCCAACCGGTACACCAACCGGTACTAAAGGCCTCGCGCTGCCACCCCAAAGTTTAGTCCCACCTCGCCGGGCAAAGGGCAGCCGCACTGGTTTATAAACCCAGCCGCGGCTACCACTTCGAACTCCTGTGTATAGCAGACTTGTGGGCCTAAACTCTGCGTGCTGCCCTGTGAGTCTGCTGGGCCTTTAAGGCCTGTAATTACACACCTGTGGCCTATCAGGCCCAGAGGGCAGCGCCCCAATTTATTTTATAGTTTTTTTCTTTTCTGCTTTATTTTCTTCTATTTATTTTTGCGTAGTTTTTTGTATAGTTTTTTCTTTTCTGTTATATTTATTTTCTTCTATTTATTTGTGAGTAGTTTTTCATCTAGTTTGCCAAAATTCAACATTTTCAGAGTTCATTTTGTAGTGATTTTCAATTTCACGGTCATTTTGTAAACATTGAAAAATAGCAAATATATTTTTTTTCTTTTCTGCTTTATTTTTTCTTCTATTTATTTCTGAGTAGTTTTTTCTTTTCTGCTATATTTATTTTCTTCTATTTATTTTTGAGTAGTTTTTTTATATAGTTTTTATCTTTTCAGCTATAGTTTTTCTTTCTTTTCTGCTATTTTTTCTTTTCTGCAGAACTTGATGGTCAAAGTCTGGATTTATAACTTAAAAAAAAGAAATGTCGACGTGCAATTAGTTTTTGCCATAACAGAAGAAGTCCAGAGTTGTAATAAGTTATTAAAAATAAAAAAGAGGTGCAATGCTCATTAATTTGCTTCAAGCCTTTCGAAATAGTGTAAACTGCACTGCGCATAGCTCCGTGCAGTCTACCATATTCCTGAAGGCTTGAAGCTAAGCAACGTGAGCATTGATCCTCTTCTTCATCGTCTCTGCACTCAGGGCTTATAAACCGCTCCTAGTCCCTCTCACTTTGCGAGGTGGGACTAAAAAACAGCTTACGTCTGGTTCATCCATGAACCGGTACTAAAGGTGCTCGTGGGGCCCCAACCTTACCTAACACAACCTCATTAGTACCGGTTCATGGTACGAACCGGCACTAAATGGTGATGGTGGGGCCATAGCCTGACCGGAGGCTAACACAGCCTCTTTAGGTACAAAAAATTACAAACTTTATGTTAGTGCCCGTAGTTTTCAAATTTGAATAGTTTAAATTTTGAATTATTAGAAATTAGTGTGAATTTGTTTGCACATAAAATTTCTTCGCGTTTCAAATGCCAAAACACATAACTACCCTAACTATTACAGAGATTCCCTTCTCGGTGCGAAACACAGAAGAAAGTGATGATAGCTAGTGAAGCCGATCACATCCCAGATCTTTGGGTGTGAAACTTTTTCTTCGCGTGTGTCCCTTGGTGATCATTTGAATGGATGAGGGCCTGCAAATCTTGACAAATTTGGGGCAAATTTTGTGATGAACTCGAGAGGAAGAAGGGAAGAACAGAGGAGAGGGAGAGGGGAAAGGGGGAAGAACAGAGTGCGGGTGGACGAAGGATTTATATAGGACGACCTTTAGTACCGGTTCGTGCCACGAACCGGTACTAAAGGTGCTGGAAGGGCCCCACTCTGACAACATCCTGCCACCACTCTCATTAGTACCGGTTTGTGGCACGAACCGGTGCTAAAGGTTTTCCACGAACCGGTACTAAAGAGCTCCTCCCGGCTAGCCGTTGGAACCGGCACTAATGGACACATTAGTGCCAATTCTGTTACAAACCGGGACTAATGTGTCTCACATTTGACCCTTTTTCTACTAGTGTAAATTAACCCCCCAAAACCCCCAACCTGCCCTCCTTTAAAAAAACAAAAACCCCAGCCACTGGAATGCTGACGCGTGGATGCCTTCTGGTCCCGGTTGGAGCCACCAACCGGGACCAAAGGCCCCCTGACTGGGCTCGTTGCACAGGGCCACGTGGAGGCACATTGGTCCCGGTTTTAGTTTGAACCGGGACTAATGGGTGGAGGTATTAGTAACCGCCCATTAGTCCCGGTTCATGAACCGGGACTAAAGGCCCTTATGAACAGGGACTATTAGGTGTTTTTCTACTAGTGCAAAGAGATGAAGGCGGAGGGATCGTGAAAGAAGTGGATATGTAGACGGACCCCAATGGGCGCACATGCCGCTAGTGGTGGAATTAATTGTCTGGGAGTAATCATGATCATCTGTTATTGAAGGGGAAAGGCGAAGCAATCAGCTCACTACTTTGGTGACCAGGGAAGGCTACACACAGAAGGAATTTAAATTGCATAAAAAAGGGTAAGAGAATACAAGCGTAGCATCATGCAAGGCAAAAGTTGCTGATGTGGCATACTGCTGAGTTGGATAGCTTGCATGTTAAGAGAAATAAGATAGTGGAGATGAACTATTTAGGTGTTATAGATTCTCTTAGTGCTTCTATCCCTAAATTTGATTTTAGGTGCTTATTATTTGGATTTTTATTTTGGTCTCAATGTCGCACACTATTTCAATTTTTACTTGCGCTTTTATTCCCCAATTTGATTTTAGGTGTTTATTATCAGGATTTTTTTTATCTCAATGTTGCAAGGTCAATGGAGTCCCATGTGTGTATTTTTCCTGTATAAATGACAACCATTTCCAAGTACATGAAACTGTTAGTCTTGAGCCTCCGTGATGCTGCTTGGGACAGCAAGAGTGCAGTAGGCTCAACAAGTAACTAAATGATGAGAAAACATTTTTGAAGTACGCGGAGGACCTGAGGTATAAGGAGCAACTCGAGAATAGGGCAACATTTCATAAGCTGGAGGAGTAACTAGAGAATGAGAGAGAAAGAAGTTAGAAGCTAGAGGAGCAACTAGAGAATAAAATAGGAAGAATTAAGAAGATGGAGCAGCAATAAGAGAATAAGACAAGAAGAATCCAGAAGAAGAACCAAGAGTAAGGTGGTGTAGAATGTTGGTTTCTTTCTGTGTGTTGCTATGTTTGTTGGTGGGGCTATGGGAGCTGGGAGGAGCAATAGAGAATAAGGCTATGTCGGTCCGACGAGTTTTGGCAGCTTGGTGTCAGGAACTCAGCCTTTTATATAAGTATCTTCGCTCTGTTTTTGGAACTCTGGATTTGAATGATATAATAACTATTCATTTTATGGTTTCCAACTCGTGTTTCTGTCATATGTTCTTATGCAATGGTCCTATTTGTTATTTTTTAGTTCCTGCTAGCGATGGGCGGACAAGAGACATGAAAACAACCACAAATGAGCCTCATGTTATGTTCTTATGCAATGCTCGTATTTGTTAATTTTTTTCATTCATCGCATATCTAAATTAAGACACGTTATGAGGTTTTGTCGATGCCCTCGACTCGGAAGTCCAGTAACAACACACTCATCTTTCCCTGACACAGGCATGATTAAAATACTTCCAGTCGTCAACTATTTATTTCACTGATACACAACAAGTAGTCTACAAAACCCACACAAAGAAGGATCTTCAACCACATTATTTGCCATATCTATTGCTAGAAGACACACCCATTCACCGGAGGGCATTCTCTGCCACACTGCTTGCAGAATAATTATCTAACACTCGAATTTCATCAAGCACAAACTTCATATACCATACGTTAAAAGACCACAACTTAAACCGAAACTGAATTCATTTTAGAGCAAACTGAAAATGAATTTTAGTCCACACATTACATAAGAGACCGGAGCTTAAGTTCACTCACCACACAATTCAAACAGGATTCAAAGTAGTTCCCAACATACATTACAGTTCAGTTCAAATTAGTTCACAACATAAATTGGTTTACAAGAAACTATGCACCATATAAGAATGAGGTTGCCATCTTTATTATCCAATTAGCCTCTTCACTATCATCTTGAGCATTTGTGCCTCTTCGTCCCTCTACCTTCTCAACTTTGACTAAGACACACTTAGGAAATATTGCTTATTTAAGCAAACATAATACTCCATCACGAGGTAAGCCTGATGGCACACGAATGCATCGATGCATGGGTATTTCACCGGCTGATTGCTCAAGGGCTCTTGCTCCCGCCTTTCTTAAACTCTCGCAAGGACGCATAGCTTTTTCCTATAATGCTTTCCACAATATCAACCAATGATGATCTAGGGTTGCTATTCAGAATACAACCTTCGAGGTCCAGTTTGTTTCCCGCGTGATGTCAGGTTCGCCCATCTGACACAAACACAAGACTCGTGTGTGGTTGTTTTCATATCTTAGGTTATCTGTCGGTAGTAGGAACAATGAAAAAAATAACAAATAGGAGCATTGCATAAGAACATCTGTCACAAACCCCAGTTAGAAACCATACAACGGACGAGTTATTATAACATTTGAGTACATAGTTGCAAACACAGAGCGAAGCTACTTATATAAAAGGCAAAGTTCTTGACACCGTGCTGCCAGAACTCGTTGCACTGACATAGCCTTATTCTCTAGTTGCTCCTCCAAGCTACCATATCCGTACCAACCAACCACTACTAGTGAAAAGGCTAGCAGCAGCGCGGGTTTTAGGTATATCTGTAGCGCGAGGAGCGGCGCTACTAATAAGGCGCTACAGCTAACACATAGCAGTAGCGCGTGGTCACGGGCGCTACTGCTACACAAGTGTAGCAGCAGCGCAGTTAGTGGAAGCTCGCTACTTCTAGTAGCTCTAGCGCGCTTTGCCTGGACGTGCTACTGCTATCACGGCGCTGCTGCTAACTTTTATACACTCGCTACTGCTAATTTAAGTAGTTTTTTGTTTGTTTTTCCGGCATATTTGTTTTGTATTTGAACAGGCTTTATAGAAGAATCTTTAGCACATAGAAATGTCATCATGATACACATATAAATGCCTGCGAGACCACAAATGTAATCATAGCATATATATACAAATAGTCTCATCGTAATCATCATCCAACACAAAAGTGGTATCTTGTCATCATCTCGAAAATAGCGATACATGCAAGTCTCGAATACTTGCAACTACAACAACGTCATCCATCTAAACAAAGGTATACGCAAGAAAAGCTATCACTATGAGTGAGAGCGGAACTATGCAGTACATGAGGTGGCGGTTACGAGTCCTCTCTCGCTCTAGCGTGAACCTCAAGTAACTAGCTTCTCCTTCTTGTCTGTTTTTGAAGCCTTTATGGCTGGCGCCTGTGAACCCATTCACTTGCGCTTAACACTCATGCCACTCGTTGTACACCCCTGAAACCTTCCCTTTGTACACGACATAGAAATTCCATCTCGCCATCAAGAAACTAGGTACCTGTTAGAGATGCATGTTCATGAAGAGGATGTACAATCATATATATTCAAAAAAATATACTAGAGCAACACCGAAAAAGAAAGGGTTAGCAACTAGATGCAACATACAGTACACAAATTAATTAACTAGAGGTACACAGGTCATCGTACGCAAACTAACAAAGTAGCGTTACGCAAGTTCGGCAGGGACGTGGATATCACAAAGTTTCATCGCTACAAAAAGTATACAAGTTCAACCGACACATATCATCATCATCGGCATAATAAATCACTAGAAGTTCCATCCTTCCATATCATCGAGGATGAACCCTAGCTTCTTGAACGGCGTGAGGTCTAGACGTTGCATGCCTATGCGAGTTCGGACGTCAGCTCGCGATATAGGGCCGTGGTGGAACATCCCCTTCTAATCGACGACTTCTTTCATGATGATCGTCGAAAGGTCGCTTTGGATGCGAAAGAAGTCATCTCTAAGTTTATAATCCGCTTCTCCATGAGATTCTAGCCACTTGTGGATATGATCATCATTTCTGCTTCTCATGCGAAGCTTTTGGTGATCCGTGTTGAACTGAATCATGAGATGGATGATGTAGAATCCATCCTTCTTGCTTGGTTTTGGGACATGGATGCAGGAGAAGTTAGTTCTATGCGCGAAACTCATCTTCTTGTTCCTTTGTTTCCTGATGTGCACGTGGCCACCTCTAAAGCCGAAGCCTTGGAGAGCATCATCTAGAATATTCATTATGTGGGTGTAGTCTTTTATCTCGTAGTCTCTCGAAGGGTCAAAATACACGGCGTGGGAGACTTGTGGGTAAAGAATGATAAGGACGATGCGCCCGTTGCTGCGTGGAAAAGATACCTCAAATTATTCCCCATATGAGAGAGAAGGAATGATTGAAATGTACGAAAGGGTTGTCCGGAACTGAGTTACTTTGGATGATAAGGCACGAGGACAATTTCCCGGTCCTTATTCTGTACCATGAAGTTTTGGAGGTACTCCCTAGCAGTTTCACGCTCAAAGTCGCCGAGACTCAAGAAAGACTCATGCATGTAGTATGGATCCGCCACACAGATTTGCGAGACTTCTTCACTCTTCATGACGGAGCTCATATGTAGAGCAAAGAGGCGGACGATTGTAAAATCGAGCCGCCTTGTTAGAAACATCTCAAAGATATGGTCAAACCGTAGGAAGAACACCTCCGCGGGCCGTGTCTCGACGTAGCACTTCCCCTCAGCCACACGAGCCGTGTATGTTGGATATCCTGGATCCTTTGAGGCTAGTAGGCTTTTCTCAGTCGACGGCACATGGTCGTGCAGTCTCCTGAGATCCCCTAATAGTGCCTCCAGCGGTTTCGGCGGTAGCATCGCCTCGCCCGTGAGATGGAACATGACCGCACCTTTCACGGGTACACGCTCTTCAGAATGCATCGTCTGGCTGCTATGTGCTCTGGCTTGTTTGGAGACAGTTATCTTCCCCGATCTCTTCCTCTCCTTTTTCTTGGGCACACCTTCCAAACCCTTCCTTAACCCCTGCCCCAGTGTTCTCGGGCTAAGTATTGTACGACCCTCGCGCCCGAGTAGTTGAGCATGTGTTGAGGCGGCATCTTCAGGCGTGTCCTGTGAGGATTTCATGAAGAGAGACTTTTTGCAATCCCAGCTATGACCTTGCCCGGGCATATCATCCATATCCTCATTAGCAAGCTGATAGCCCGATTTGTCATATGGTTGACTCATCATATCTATGTCACAGTCATACGCGTTTGTATTGAGGTAATCAATAGGGTCGACCTCATCCATTCTCTGTTTTACAGGAGAAATTACATCAGCCAGTACTGTTGCACCACCTTCATCATGTCGTCCGCCGCTCTCACCCGGCACTACAGGAGCTGGTAATTGCGTAGGCGGGGTGGTGGTCTCCGCACATGCTTGTTGATGTGTGGTTATTGGTGTGCTCTCGGCCGGCTCCAAACGAATAAGATTCTTCGTCCATAGCAGCACCCAACCCTTGGAGCTTCCAATCCGCGGCGGGGTCTCGTCGTCCGCTCCCACATGTTGTACTGGAGGAGGCAAATCCTCGTGCCCCGATTTCACACTGGTCAAGCTAACCCTGAAGTGCCCAGCGGGGATCGGCTGGTTGTGGAACGTGGGTTGTGAGGGGTCCATTATCATCCCCTTTTCCACGTCCACCTTCTGGCCTTTAATCAAGTAGAGTATGGTGCACGGGGTTTCTTTCGCCTGCA
>NC_057803.1:648137459-648143993 GCF_018294505.1 Triticum aestivum | reverse complement strand
TCTATTCTGCTAATATTAGCAGAATAAATATTCTACACACCACTTCGGCACTGCACGCTCAATAGAAGTGCACTGCATCATTTTGCCGACAAGCACTGCAATAGAGACTAGTGAACTTCGTGTCGAAAAAAACTGCACGCGGTGTTTTTTCGGTACTGTTTTCGCTCTAATTTTTTAACCGTTTATCGGAATGAGGCGTGTAATATACCATTGAAAAGCTATGGATTAGGTGCAACTTCGACCTGTTGAACACTTTTCGAGATTCCACATGGTTTAAGAGCAGTTTTGAAAATAGTGCGGCGGATGACGAGTGGCAACGAGCGTTTTTTCACGTTTTTTTCTAAACCGCTTGTCGGAATGAAGCATATGATACGCCGTTGGATAGATATCGTCAAGGCGCATCTTTTTCATATATAAATCTTCCTCTAATTCATTACGGTTTAAGAGAAGTTTCAAATTTACTAAATCACAGAATTCTGCTTTTCAAATTTTTTCAAAATTTCGGTACTGTTTTCGGTCCAGTTTTTGAACCGTTTATCAAAACGAGGCGTGTAATATATCGTTGAAAAGATATGGACGAGGCGCAACTTTCATATGTTGCAATGTTTTTGAGATTCGCTACGATTTTAAGTTAATTTTGAAAATCGTGTGGCGGACGACGAGTGGCAGCGCCGTTTTTCGTGAAATTTTTACAAATCGCTGCTCGGAATGATTCAAACAATACGTCGTTGGAAAGGTATCGACGAGGTGCAACTTTTTCATGTAGAACACTCTCTCTAATTCTTTACGGTTTAAGAGGAATTTCGAATTTACCGAAATGCGGACACTCTGTTTTTCGTGACACCCAAATCGACGTGGATACTTCATCCGACTGAAAACCGCACTGCAACGGACGAAAAACCGCACTGCATCACACAGGTAAGAGAACTGCATGGTTTCTTTTTTGTGGGACGTAAATTTTTGAAGACGAGGAAAAAAACCGCACTGCTTTTAGACTGAAAACCGCACTGCATCAGACGAGGAAGAGAATTGCAAGGTTTCTTTTTTGTGGGACGTAAATTTTTGAAGATGAGAAAAAAACCACACTGCTTTTAGACTGAAGAACTGCATGAGACAGGCTAGCGGACTGCATGATTTCTTTTTTGTGGAACCTAATTTTTCCCTAACGAGGTGGAGTGCACTTCAGGTCGAGTGTTGGTGAACCGAAATATTATAGAAAGTGATCCTTGAGACTATCGTAAACGGGTCGCGACACTACCAAAAATGAACCGCTTAAGCTTTTTCCAAACTCAATATTTTTTACATGCGTAGACCGGGCGAGCACTAGTAGAAAATGGGGCAATGGTCCAGGCCGGTCCAGCCCATTAGTCCCGGTTCAATCCAGAACCGGGACCAATGGGGGCATTGGACCCGGTTCTTGAGCCCAGGGGGCCGGCCGGGCCACGTGGGCCATTGGTCGCGGTTCGTCTGGACCTTTTGGTCCCGGTTGGCAGGACGAACCGGGACCAATGTGCCTTGCTCCTGGCCCACCACTATTGGTCCCGGTTCGTGGCACGAACCGGGACCAAAGGCTTCCCTTTAGTCCCGTTTCATGCCACGAACCGGGACCAATTAATTGCCTATATATACCCCGCGAGCAGAGCACTCTGACTGCTCCGTTTTTCGTGGCCGGCGAGGAGAGAGCTTTGTGTTGCTCTAGCTCACCTCCTATGCACACGAGGTGTTCGATGGAATGTCCGAGCCACACTACTTAAGCTTTCTCCTCTCCAAGCTCCACCTCCAAGCTCCATTTTTCTCAATATTTGTCTAGGTTTAGCGGTCTGTCACGTCTCGTCCCCGTCTTCACCGCCGTCGAACGCCCGCGTCGCCGGCACCACCGTGGTGAGCCTCTTGTTCTTATCTTCATTCTGAAAGGAAAAAAACTCTTACTTGTATGTTTATATAGATACTTGTATAATTTTATTACTTTTATTATTGCATCTTATATAGTGCGATGGTTTTGGTATCCGCCCCCGTCGGCCCTCGTCCTGTCTATGATTCAGATGTGGTATATATTATCTTTTCATAACTATTGGTTCATTTATTGTTTATGACAATTATGCCGACCAACGTGACATAGATTTTATTTATCTAGGAGGTTGTTGAACCGGAAATTCCAACCGACCCTATTGTCGAGAGGTTAAATTTAGTTGAAGAAGAAAACAATTTGTTGAAGGAAAAAATTAGAAAAATTGAGGAGGAGAATATGATATTGGAGTTGCATGTTGCGGATGTCGTCGATGATCACAAGATCAAGATGGATGCAATGCGCTTGAAGATTAGAAAGATTAGAAAATATGCCATTCATACCGAGGCTTGGTATCATTATGCCGTTGGATTAGTTGTTACATTGGTTGCGATTATGATCGCATTTGTTTTCGCATTGAAATGTTTTACATAGTTTCAGTGTATGGTTTAATTAATTTAGATGCTCTGCAGAGCTTTATGTTGTTAGATGAGAACTATGTATGTACTTTGGTTTTAATGTGATGATGAACTTCTATTAATTTGGTCACTTAATTATATAATGCACGCAGATGAACCGGCAATCGATGTACGGTTCAAGACACACCTCCGAGTACATTAAGGGGGTGCATGATTTTCTCGAAGTGGCTGAGGCAAACAAGCAGAATGGTTTTATGTGTTATCCATGCCCTGTATGTGGGAATACGAAGTCTTACTCTGACCGGAAAATCCTCCACACCCACCTACTTTACAAGGGTTTCATGCCACACTATAATGTTTGGACGAGGCACGGAGAAATAGGGGTTATGATGGAAGATGGCGAAGAAGAAGAGTACTATGACAACTATGTGCCCCCTGAATACGGTGATGCTACTGAACATCAAGAAGAACCAGACGATGTGCACGATGATGCTGCAACGGGCGAAGCTGCTGAAGATCAAGAGGAACCAGACGATGTGCTCGATGATGATGATCTCCACTGGGTCATTGTCGATGCAAAGACGCAATGCGAAAGTCAAAAGGAGAAGCTGAAGTTCGATCGCATGCTAGAGGACCACAAAAAAGGATTGTACCCCAATTGCGAAGATGGCAACACAAAGCTGGGTACCGTACTGGAATTGCTGCAGTGGAAGGCAGAGAATGTTGTGCCTGACAAAGGATTTGGGAAGCTACTTAAAATATTGAAGAAGAAGCTTCCAAAGGATAACGAATTGCTCGACAGTACATACGCAGCAAAGAAGGTCGTATGCCCTCTAGGATTGGAGGTGCAGAAGATACATGCATGCCCTAATGACTGCATCCTCTACCGCGGTGCGTACAAGGATCTGAACGCATGCCTGGTATGCGGTGCATTATGGTATAAGATCAGACGAGATGACCCTGGTGATGTTGACGGCGAGCCCCCCAGGAAGAGGGTTCCTACGAAGGTGATGTGGTATGCTCCTATAATACCACGGTTGAAACGTCTGTTCAGAAACGGAGAGCATGCCAAGTTGATGCGATGGCACAGTGAGGACCGTAAGAAAGACGGGAAGTTGAGAGCACCCGCTGACGGGTCGCAGTGGAGAAAAATCGAGAGAAAGTACTGGGATGAGTTTGCAAGTGAGCCAAGGAACGTATGGTTTGCTTTAAGCGCGGATGGCATTAATCCATTCGGGGAGCAGAAAAGCAATCACATCACCTGGCCCGTCACTCTATGTATGTATAACCTTCCTCCTTGGATGTGCATGAAGCGGAAGTTCATTATGATGCCAGTTCTCATCCAAGGCCCTAAGCAACCCGGCAATGACATTGATGTGTACCTAAGGCCATTAGTTGAAGAACTTTTAGAGCTGTGGAATGGAAACGGTGTACGTACGTGGGATGAGCACAAACAAGAGGAATTTAACCTAAAGGCGTTGCTGTTCGTGACCATCAACGATTGGCCCGCTCTCAGTAACCTTTCAGGACAAACAAACAAGGGATACTACGCATGCACGCACTGTTTACTTGACACCGATAGTATATACCTGGCAAGCTGCAGGAAGAATGTGTACCTGGGCCATCGTCGATTTCTTCCGACCAACCATCAATGTCGAAAGAAAGGCAAGCATTTCAAAGGCGAGGCAGATCACCGGAAGAAGCCCGCCATGCGTACCGGTGATCACGTACTTGCTATGGTCAATGATTTACACGTAATCTTTGGAAAGGGTCCCGGCGGACTAGCTGTTCCGAGTGACGCTGGGGGACACGCACCCATGTGGAAGAAGAAATCTATATTTTGGGACCTACCCTACTGGAAAGACCTAGAGGTCCGCTCTTCGATCGACGTGATGCATGTGACGAAGAACCTTTGCGTGAACCTGCTAGGCTTCTTGGGCGTGTATGGGAAGACAAAAGATACAGCTGAGGCACGGGAGGACCTGCAACGTTTGCACGAAAAAGATGGCATGCCTCCAAAGCAGTATGAAGGTCCTGCCAGCTATGCTCTTACCAAAGAAGAGAAGGAAATCTTCTTTGAATGCCTGCTTAGTATGAAGGTCCCGACTAGCTTCTCGTCGAATATAAAAGGAATAATAAATATGGCAGAGAAAAAGTTTCAGAACCTAAAGTCTCATGACTGCCACGTGATTATGACGCAACTGCTTCCGGTTGCATTGAGGGGGCTTCTACCGGAAAACGTCCGATTAGCCATTGTGAAGCTATGTGCATTCCTCAATGCAATATCTCAGAAGGTGTTCGATCAAGAAATCATACCAAGGCTAAGGAGTGATGTGGTGCAATGTCTTGTCAGTTTCGAGCTGGTGTTCCCACCATCCTTCTTCAATATCATGACGCACGTCCTAGTTCATCTAGTTGACGAGATTGTCATTCTGGGCCCCGTATTTCTACACAATATGTACCCCTTTGAGAGGTTCATGGGAGTCCTAAAGAAATATGTCCGTAACCGCGCTAGGCCAGAAGGAAGCATCTCCATGGGCCATCAAACAGAGGATGTCATCGGGTTTTGTGTTGACTTCATTCCTGGCCTTATGAAGATAGGTCTCCCTAAATCGCGGTATGAGGGGAGACTGACTGGAAAAGGCACGCTTGGAGGGACTCAATAATATGCAGGGACGAATATTCTTGGTCTCAAGCACACTACACAGTTCTATAGAACTCTACCTTGGTGACCCCGTATGTCGATGAACACAAGAACAGTCTGCGCTCCAAACACCCGGAGCAGTGCGACGACTGGATTACATGTGAACACATCAGGACTTTCAGCAGTTGGTTGGAAGCACGTATCAGAGGTGACAACACTGTTTGTGATGAGCTGTACTTGTTATCCAGGGGACCATCTTTGACTGTATTGATTTGGAAAGGATACGAGATAAATGGGAATACATTTTACACGATTGACCAAGATCAAAAGATCACCAACCAAAACAGCGGTGTCCGCTTTGATGCAACAACCGAGAGGGGAAATGACACATATTATGGTTACATAGTGGACATATGGGAACTTGACTACAGACATGATTTTAGGTCCCTTTGTTTAAGTGCAAATGGGTCAATGTGTCAGGGGGCGGGGTACAGGTAGACCCACAGTACGGAATGACAACAGTGGATCAGAAAAATCTTGGGTACATTGACAAACCGTTCGTCCTAGCCAATGATGTGGCACAGGTTATCTATGTGAAGGACATGTCTACCAGACCGAGAAAGAGAAAAGATAAGGAAGCGAATACATCATACGATGAGCCAAAGTGCCACATAGTTCTTTTAGGAAAAAGGGACATCGTGGGAGTGGAGGACAAGACAGACATGTCTGAAGATTATGAAAAGTTTCATGAAATTCCTCCCTTTAAAGTCAAGGCTGACCCCAGCATCCTGATAAATGATGAAGATTATCCATGGTTACGGCGCAATAAGCAAATGACACAAGCGAAGAAAAAGTGAAGACTTTCTCCCGCAATTATTATGTTGATACCATGCCAACTTTGTAACTGACGAGTATGATACCATTATCCGTTTTGTACATGCACATGCTATGTGTGGGTCAATTTATGATACCATGCCAACTTTCAATTTTTTTAGAGTTCATTTGAAATGCTTTAATGTCTTATGGTTCGGCCCTCTTAATAATTAAAAATAGCAACAATAAGTATTTTGTTGTAAGTAGAAACAAAATAAAACAAAAAAAGTGGAAAGTTTATAATTTTCTTAAAACTAAAAGCAAAAAGAATTAAAAATAAAGCAAAAAACAAAAGAAAAAAATAATGCACAAAACAAAACAAAAAAACTGGAAAAAAAATAAAAATAGCAACAATAAGTAAAGAAAACAAAAAAACAAAAAAAATGCCCCCCACTGGGGCCCCACGGCCTGAATACGACTTGAAACCCTACTATGGGCCAGGATTCAGGCCCGCAGTAGGCCCAGAAGGCCCATCAGGCAAAGCAGTCGCAAGTAGGCCCATAAGCCTGCAGTAGAGAGGAGCTCGAGAGGAGTGCGGCAGTGGGGCTTATAAACCACTGCGCGCCCCTCTCAACTAGCGAGGTGGGACTAAA
>NC_057803.1:648128987-648136600 GCF_018294505.1 Triticum aestivum | reverse complement strand
ATGTGTATTTATTGTTCAGAACAAGCAATACTAAAAGAATGAGAGGAAAAAGGAAAATAAGAAGAGGAAGAAAGGAGAAAAAGAGGAGAGGAAGAAGAGGAGAAATAAATAAGAAGAGGAAAAAAGAAGAAAAAGAAGAGGAGAAAGAAGAAAGGAATAGAGGAGAAAGAAGAAATTCTATTTTTTCTTCTTTCTCTATTCCTTTCTTCTTCTCCTCTTTTTTTTTTCTTCTTCTTCCTTCTTCCTTTTTCTCTTTTCTTCCTTTTCCTTAATTATTTTCCTTTCTCGAGGGAGAAGAAGAAAAAGAAGAGGAGAAGAAGATATAACCCCCTCTAGATAACTTCGACATGAGGGGCGGTCGATATATATATACCCCCTCTCGACCATGATAACTTATACAACTGCAGCACCCCCCTTGGCCCTCTCGCTCGACCAAAACTCTCGAGGACACCCAAACCCTAGAGAGAAAACGATGTTGTGGTCTCCTACCCCCTCCCGCCGCGCCCCTACCCGACAAATTAACTCTCTCGAGGCCACCCACATTTATCAAGTTAAAAGAGCGTTATCGTCGAGGCCACCCCAAACCCTTGAAGCGTTGTGTCGAGGCCACTAATATGATTCCTTATTGTGATTAGCTAGCTAGTTTTACGTTTGCCACTAATATATATATATATATATCCATCTGTACCATGTTTGAATAATAATTGACATGTTGTAAATATTTGCAGAAACTATGGAGCACTCCCGAGACGAAGAAACAGAAGCGATGTTGGGGGACATAATCGCAAATGGATCAAGTGATGATGTTGCGTCATTTCTCCTCGACACCGTTGATCAGCTAGATGAAGAAGAGGGCTATGTTTATGATGGTGGCTTCGACCCATCAATGCCGGTACAAAGAGGAGGAGTATGTTCATGATGGCTCCGTGACACAATGGAGGTACAAGATGAAGGAGACCGTGCTGACTGCTCCGGTCACTGAACCGAGTCCGGCCAGGTATATATATATTAGTTAAGCCCGTGCTGACTAGTTAATTCATGCATCCATTGTTTTGGTATATGTAAACATATTAATTACTGTCGTCTTTCTTCCTTATAATTTCTAGCCCTCCGGATCGAGCACAACTTCGGTAAGGAGACGAGGCCCGAAGAAAAAGTTGAGCTCGGATGAAAAGTTTGAGATCATAGAAATCGCGCCCGACGGCGAACCGATTGAACCCATCCGGACAAGGAAGGCATTTTCTGCTCAGTGCGGGGTTCTTGTTAGGGACAGGATCCCGATCAGCATCCAGCAATGGTATAAGCCTGCTAAGGATGAAGACGCTGAGGTGTCTTATGGCAATGATATGCAGAAAGAAGATCTTTGGACTAAGCTGAAGGCAAATTTCACCCTACCGCCAGAGGAGGATCCGGAGAAGACAGTTAAAGAGCAATTAATCAAGTCTTGTGCTCTTAAGAAGATGCCCGGCCTAATGAGGAGGTGGAGGAAAGAGCTGAACCAGTTTGTCAAGGAAAAAAAGACACCAAAATTCATCGGCAAATATGAGAAGATCAAAGATCACTGGCCCGCATTTGTGGCCCACAAGACATCGGAAAAGAGTAAGAAGATGTCGGAGACAAACAAGAAAAATGCTGCGAAGAAGAAGCTTCAACATCGCACGGGGTCAGGTGGCTACCTCAAAGCCCGGCCTAAGTGGTCCAAGGAGGTGCATGATCTGCTTGAAAAAGGGATCGAACCAGAGACAATGCGCTGGCTAGACCGTTGCCGGACTTGGTTCTTCGGGGCTGGCGGAACCTTGGACCCTGTAACAGGGAAGTGTTAGTGGACGGACGAGCAACTGCAAATACCAGTCAAGAACCTTCGACACTATATCGATGCAGCGCAGAGAGGGACATTCCTTCCAAACAGGGAGAAGGACGATCTCACAATGGCCCTTGGGAATCCCGAGCACCCTGGACGGACACGAGGCACGCCAGGCTTCATTCCGTGGAAGGTTCGTTTTCCGGACGCAGGGGGTTACAAAACCCACGAGAGGAGGAAGAAACTGGAGCAGGACCAAATGCAGGCGCTGCTTGGAAGGGTAATGGGGCTAGAGGATCGAGAAGAGGAACGAGAAGCAGCAGATCGCAACAAACGACATGCCGAAGCTTCCCCCGAAGCTACCCCGCCATCTCAGCGGAGAAGCAGCGTGGCTTCCACCGACCTGCTTCAGCCGGAGCATGTCTTGACGGCTCCTGCCAGCTATCCCATGGATGGTATCACGGAGTCTCAAAATTGCCACATGATGGCGCGATGGATGAATTTGAAGGTCAAGGCGGCTGTTGGCCAAGTTTATCCTAGTGGACCCGGCACAACTTATCATTGCCAGCAGATTCCAAAAGGATATGCTAAGGTGATGGTGGATGAAATAACGGAGGGATTTGAGGACCTCGTGCTTGACCACCCTACCGGTGAAGGGGAGACTAGGCTGGGTTCTGCTCTGAAGACTCCATGCCTATGGAAGAAGGAGCTCATCAACCTTCTGAACTGGACGCCTCCGCCTCCTCCTCCAGCTCCGGCGAGTCAGGGCACTCCGCCTCCTCCACCGCCTCCTCCTCCGGCGAGTGACGATCAGGGCACGCGTGGCGGCACTCCGCCTCCTTCTCCGGCGCATGGCGGCACTCCGCCTCCTTCTCCGCCTGCGCCGGCGCTCCCGAGCAGCCAGCAGCATCCTCCTTCTCCGCCTCGCCAGCAAGGGCGGAAGAGACCCGCCGCCGCCCCGGCTGCTCCGGCGCGTCGTACTCCTTCTCCTCCGCCTCGTAAGCAAGCACGAAAGAAGACAGACGCCGCAGCCGCTCCGTCTGCTCCGGCGTCTAGCAGCACAACCAGAGGCGGGAGGCAATACAAATACGGTCCATCATCTCTCAAGCCTCTAGAGAAGTTACCATACGAGAGGTCCGAGGAGGAAAACAATACGATTGTGCAGGCCCACATGAAGGAGTTCTTTGAAGGGGTGAAAGCAAAGAGACATCCACCTCCGGAGGAGAAGGTAGATCCGGTGAAAGCAAAGCGCACTATCGATGCCCTGAGGAAACCACCAAAGTCTCCACCGAGAACCAACTATGAGCGCATTACTGAACAGACATATCTCCAAGCCCAGCGGTCGGGAACTACTGTCAGTGCTAAAAGGTCAAAACAACGAGCAAAGGGGAAGAAAATTGCCCAGCTCGGCGAACAAGCACAACAATCGTGCCCCCCGCTCAATGTTTCTAATGCTCCGGGGACGGTGGCCGGTTATGGCAATCTTGACGATTACCTGCCTGACGATGCACTTCCTGATTTCTTGAAGGTGGACGGACACAGATACGAGTACGGGAAGCCTCTCGTCAAAGATGAAAAATCTCTGACAACAATGATGCGAAGATTCCATAATTGGTACATGGAAACCTGCAGAGAGTCTGATGGTAAGAATGCTTTGTATCTGCATATTAAAGAGGAGCACGATCTCGTTGCAAATGATCTATTGACTGTTCCATTTGAGGAGTTCTTCGAGTTCTTCAATCAAAAGGCCCTCGATAAATTAATGGTCTTTTGCTACTGCCTGTAAGTACTATTTCTATCATTAAGTCTCTATATATAGCTCGGCTCTTTCATTGCATGCATGTATTTATAATTAATTATCCTCAATGTATTATGCAGATTGAAGATCGTCGAGTGCAAAAAACAAGAAATTTATGATATTGGGTTCATTAACACAAATATCATAGATGTATTTCTGGTTAAAAAGAACATCAAAGAGGCCGAGGACAACTTGCTATGATCGTTGATAAAAAATCAAAACAAAGATACCATACTCTTTCCTTACAACGGCTCGTGAGTGTTACTGTCGTGTGCATATTTGGTTTCCCTTATTACTCAAGCGAGGTTATAGTAATGTAATTGATGAGTTATGCATGCGTGCGCAGGTACCACTATATTCTTTTGGAGATTAAGCTTGAGCGTGGACTAGTAACCGTCTTAGACTCGAGACGGAAAGATCCCAAATCCTATGCGGACATGACTGAAATGCCCAGCTAGTAAGTTCAATCGATCATAATTATCGCACCATATTGGTAACTTTTTGTTCATTTCCTGATATCTCAAGTAATAATAATTATTTTCTTTGTCTTGCAGGGTTTGGAAACAGTTCACCGCAGAAGCTCCGGGACTGCCGAAGGAGCTGCGATATACATACCCAAAAGTAAGTACTACTGGCTAGCTAGTTGCGCGCATCTCCGGCCCGTTGATTCTATATATAGCTATACTTTCATCAATGCCATTTATAATGCTTCATTATCAGTTTGATTGACCTCTATTTCTCGTAAAGTGCTTGTGGCAGGAGGAAGGGAATGATTTCTGTGGATACTACGTGTGCGAGTTCATCCACACCGCGACTTTGAAAAACAAGCGGGGCTACTCTCAAAGACAATATGAAGTGCGTAAGCAATAATATTCACAATTTCATTTTATTACACCATCATTTCTGTTGAGTTTCATTCATATATATGTATTAATTAACCCCCTTCTTCAAATTAGACGTGGCAGATGCGGAATGAACTCCTAGAACCAGATCGCATGAAAGCAATTCAAGAGGAATTGGCGGGATTCTTTCTTGACCACGTCATCGGTAAAACCGGAGAATACCATGTGGAAATTGATTTCAAATGCTAGCTAGGGGTTTGTAATTATAAGAGATCTTATACATATTGTACATGTATGTAGCCAGTAGCGTCGGATACATGATACGAAAACTTGTTGTTCGACCAACCTCTCGGAGAAGGAGAGGTCGATCGATCACTTCTCTCGGTATGCATGACGAACTTCTGTACTGAATGGTTCTCTCGATCACTTATGTATATATAGTACGTAGCGTCCAAGCACGGACATAAGAGAGGACACTTCTGTCTATTAATTAGCTAGCTAACACAATATATGAAACACCTAATTAAATTAACCCCCCAAAACCCCCAACCTCCCCTCCTTTCAAAAAAAAACACAAAAACCCCAGCAACTGGAATGCTGACGCGTGGATGCATTTTGGTCCCGGTTGGTGCCACCTAATGCTAGGGGTTTGGTGGCACCAACCGGGACCAAAGGCCCCCTGACTGGGGTGGGCGCACAGGGCCACGTGGAGGCGCATTGGTCCCGGTTCTGGATTGAACCGGGACTAATGGGTGGAGGTATTAGTAACGACCCATTAGTCCCGGTTCATGAACCGGGACTAAAGGCCCTTACGAACCAGGACTAATGGGTGGTTTTCTACTAGTGGAGTGGACCGCAGGGACTGAGCAAGTGAGCCACATGTAATGAGAAGTGAGCTGCTTTCCGAGGTCATAGTTAGTGAACCGCATGAAGATTAAAGAACTGCTTCGTTGGTGAGAGTAAACCTTGCGACAGAAACTATCGAACTACATCTAAAAGGGAATGGACTTCTGTGTGATGTTTTTTAATTGCCATTTTACAAAGGAAACCACAGGAGTGCACTGCACGCAAACACACAACCGCATTGCAAGCATATACACAAGTGAAACCGCCACGTGTGACAATACAAATTGTTTTCTCAAAAAAACATGAAGTGATGGGGTGCACTGCACACATACACACAGTCCATTGCAAGCATACACAAAAGGAACTGGACGCACATGATGCTCGGGGGTTGTTATCTAAACAAATCTGATCCAAGTACTAACTACTGTAACTCAAATGCATTGCAACATTCAAGTTCAGACGTACACACTGAACATTTGACCAGTTAATTCTGAAGAAAACACACACTGACTATCAGAGACAAAGCAAACAGCTATTGTGAACATTAAGTCATGGTCGCGTGCGCTGAAACAATTACAATAAAAATAAAAATAGAACACAATGGTGATTTACATCTGTGTGCTATACATATACATGCAAGAAAGAAATTATAAAAGGAATAAGGGGATGAAATTACCCAACATAGACAATGACAATGCACGTGTTACCACAGTAATTACAGGTCTAAGGAAAGGGAGTTATAGTTAACATCATCAGGTACTGTAACAAAACATAGGCGCAAATTACAAAGGCTGACAGAGCGACAGATGAACCGTGAAGATAAACTTGGGAGATGATCCACAACTGCCGCAGAGATACTATTGAAACTACAATGAACCATGAAGCAAAAATTCAGAACATTAGAATCAAAACTCTGTTGTCCTGACAGAACAACTAGGCAATAGAACCCATTGGAGATACGGGGGAGGAAATTGTATCACCGGGCATACATAGACGGAAAATTGTCAGAAATAACAGCATTGCAGGGCAGAAGATTACGCCTAACTACACACCAAAAATACAACTGCTGGACAAATTGTAAGAGATCTCTCCTCCGTCTCTAGATGAACAGAGCAAAAAAACTATCCAAGCACACAAGAACAGAGCCAAGTAAAAAACCACCATTGCACACCATTCAAGTGAAACACAACAAGAAAAACAGATGCGCTGGAGACGAGCTGCACGCCAGCGACTATCAACAACACAATGCCTGACCAAGGGTCCGGGGCGCACTGCACTGCACGCCAGCAGGGCGAGCACTGCACCACTCAAACGGCTCACCGGGAACTGCAAAATCGAAAATCAGAAAAAAGAGAGAGCAAAAAAAGCTTTTAAATTTGGACACGAAGCACCCCGCAAGTTGTCCTTGGCCGCACCACAAAGACAGCAAGAGCGCACAGACTTGATGGGGGAACCGCATACACAAAAACATGAAGCTGCTCACACATGCAGAGCGTGCTCGCACTGACCTGCACACACACACCGGCGACCTACTACAGCAGCGAGTCATCCTAATTGCATGAAGGCGGCAACCGAGCTGCACAGGGGCACAATAACACCATGAGACATTTTGCGAGCTACTTACCACACACCATAGACTGCACACATGCACGGGCCGCACTGCACGGACGCGCTGGTGGACTGCAAGGAGGGGAGCTCACCCGAAGCAGCGCACACTACCTGCAAGCAAAAACTACAACTTTTTGCAAAGTGTACCACATCACTCGCGTGGCCGAGCTGCACGGCGATGGCCGCTGGACTGCAGAGGAGGCCATGGTACTGAACGTTCTCACTGTCCGCACTGCAGGCACCCTCCATCGTATTGCACATGCTCCCCGGCCGCACTGCAGGCACCCGCTGCACATGCTCATCGGATGGCAGAGTGGTGGCACGGCTGCTGCCCAGAGGGGAGACCAAAGGGGTGGGGACGGCTGGATTTTGGCGCATGGGGACAAATTGCAGGGGTCGCGCCCGACGGACTGCACAAGAGGTGAGGGGCGGCAGCCGGACCCCTCTGTGCACCTCCTTGCCCGCAAGCCACCTGAGCAGGAGCTCCCAACCGCCGGAACACCGGCGACAGATAGATCTGGCAACAGGTTGGGCGGGGCAATGCCTTAGACGGATCCTCGCGCCGGTCAAGGGGAGGTCTGTTGCTGGGGGTCGAGTGGGGAACGGAGGGCGCACCAACACGGCGAGGAACGGCACAAATCTCGTGTTGCCGGGAAGTGGAAGCAGGGGGGTCGCTAGGGGAGAGCGGGCAGCCGCCAGCAATAGATCCAGGGGAGAC
>NC_057803.1:648117863-648128564 GCF_018294505.1 Triticum aestivum | reverse complement strand
GAATCTGGGCCGGCGAGGAGGTAGTGGGACGGGGCGGGGTCTGGTCTAGGTCGGGGTGGGCCGTGGTGGTGGCCGCGGGATGGTGGGGCGCCGCGGGGGTGGCAGGCGGTGGCGCGCTGGAGGGGTGGAGGTTGTGGGGCGTCGGAGGTGGGTGGTGGTGGGGTGCCGGGGGTGGGTGGTGGTGGTGGGGAAGAATGGTGTCGGGGAGAATGTGGGGAGCAGGATGCGCGTGGGTGGGGTGGGCTATTTGTTTTTGTCTGTTCGGGTAGGCGTTCGGGTGTTAGCAGAATAAGACGTTTGGGTGTGCAGAATAAGGTCTTAAGGGGTGTTATCATAATAGACCCACCCATATATATTGTGCGCGAGCGCGCAGAGTAGTTTAGCCTACGCTCCGGTCCTAATTAGGCGGGCGCGCGGCTCCGCGGGAGTAGGTCTATCCACCCCTAATTAGTTGAGGGTAAAACTATTTGAAGAAAATAGTAACTTGTTTAATTTCATTACCATTGGACTCGTACACCTCGCACAAGTCACTAATTATTGATAGTAAAAGGTACAGGATAGATGATAATGCATGAAAATCTTTTACCAAGCATTGAATTTGTTCCGTCCGCTCTTAAACCTAGTAAAACCATGATATTATCTGGTAATGAATTACTACATATGCTCTACTCACTACTTGTTGGCAGTAAAATGGATGGAGTAGATGGTAATGAGAGAGTGTGCTTTACCATTGGTAAGCCTAGTAAAACCATGTTAATATCTAGTAACGAATTACTACAAGTGCTCTACTCACTAATTGTTGGTAGTAAAATTGACAAAGAAGATGGTAATGAGAGAGAATGCCTTACCAGTAGTAAAGATAGTAAAACCATGCTAACGTCTAGTAAAGAATTAATTCGTGTTTTTGCTTTTTATTAAATGGAAAATGTATGACGGTAACTATGTTACTATCGACTCCCTAAGCGCCTGGAGGGTGACACATTTTTTGTTACTATATGTTACTATGGATCATAAGGGCCGTTACTATATCTTTCCATAGTTACGATGAATCCTATGCACTATTACTAAGTACCTTCTTTTGTGGTTAAATTTGTTACGGTGTATCCTTCTTTATTTACGATGGATTTGGTGCGTGCAGATCAGGTCAGAGATTATTTTTTGTTAATACATTACGATCAGTTATTACGATTAAGCGACCCCGCACGGAAAGGGCTAGCTGGCTTGCGCTAATTCGATGCGTCGTTCGGTGGCCGGAGCGTACGCTAAGTTTATTCTACACTCTCGCTCAGTTTAGCAGGCCTATATATATATATATATATATATATATATATGTGTGTGTGTGTGTGTGTGTGTGTGTGTGTGTGTGTGCGACATGTAATTACCGTGACGGCGTCGAGCTTAGCCAAAGACGAAGGCCCACCTAGCGCGCCTGAGACTGAGGACGGGCTGCTATGAGTGGGAGCGGCTGCGAGAGGAGGCCCGGTTGCGTGAGCAAGCGATGGTGCGATGGTGTTGTTGTTCATGGAGTTGCTCCCGAGGAAACTGGGCAACGGGAAATCATGTACCGTCTTATCTGGATTTTCCTTCGTCCAGTTGATGATAACTGGAACCAAGTTAGTGGCGAAATCATTTCTGCAGGCAGTTACAGCTGCATTGACTGCCTGCTATAGCAACTCATATTTGTCCTCGGCTGCTTTTTTTGCGTCCTCAACTGTTTTTTTCTGGACCGCAAGCTTCACCTTCGCGTCGATGACTGCCTAACTAAACTTCTTTTTCTTCTTCTTGGCCTCCGGGCCCTCGTCGTAAAACACCTTCCACGTGGCGCCGTCTCCAGCGCCGTGCACACGACCATATTGCGGCCGCTGGCCCAAAGGGAGTCCCTTAAGTTCGTTCAAGGCCCGGTTGAGGGGGGTGTCCCACTTGGGCCTCATCAGAGAAGTAGGGCTTTCGACTGCAAGCTGGTGTTGCTTCTCCAGTAGTCTAATTAATTTCCTCGTGATCTTGTCCATGTAAAAAACATTTTTCTCCTTGTCCCACTTGTAGCGGGCCCTGATGAAGTCACGCTCCAAGGGGTTGGTGAACTTCGCGAAGGGGTCTGGGAGACCCGCGGCTTCACATTCCGCGTCCTCCTTATCCCATATGGGCCTTTTACCGAGGTAGCCACGGTTTCCGAGGCGATGCTTCCCCATGTTCCTTTGCTGAAGGCTCTCGAATTTTGCAGCCTTAGCCTTGGCTGCCTCGGTACCGCAAGTGTCCTTCAACTTTTCGAACTCCTCTTCTGTAAGTGTCGGATTTTCCTCCAGAATCTTGGACAGGGGTTCATCAGCCTCAATAGCTCATTTCACCCTCCCTTTCCAGGAGGCCAAATCATTGCTGAACATGCCCATGGCGTGAGTGTTAATCTTTTTCATCTTCGGATCATCCCACGGTTATTCTATGTTATCATCCCGGTCAGGGAACTTGAATCTCTTGTGCAACTTCGTTAGAAGGAACTGCGTCAAATGTTCTTTACTCCTTAAGTCATCGTCGTTGATGCTCGCGCATTCCCGTAGGATGCATCCTACTTGGTTCCCATAGCACTTGCGAGGTTCTTCTGGCTCTAACGGCTCAAACTTGCCAAGTGCCATCTTTGTGATCACAAGTCGTCCAATCCCTATTCCGTTAGGTTTTCGTATCATCTGCTTCTTATGCTTCCTCTTTTCGGTAGCGGCATCGGGGCCGGTACCATCCCCGCCGGTATCTTCCCCGCCGGTACCTTCCCCACCGGTCTCGGCGCCGCCATCGGTGCCGGCGTCGTCGGTGTCGATGTCGGCATCAGTACCGTCATCGAGGCCGACCTGCAAACCTTGCTTAGCAGTCAAATAGTCGAGGTACTCTTGTTCACCCTCATAATCCATCTCGTCTGCATCTTGGTCAGAAGACCCAATTTCTTCGTTGTTCGACATGTTTCCTATGATTAAGTGTCCTCATTTATTTCTAAAAGTATGAATAAATGAGAAATGACATAAAAAGAAATCTATGTTCCAGCACTCGATATGCCAACTATGTAGCACAAATCATGCCTTTATTCAAGGGAAATTTCGGCATGACCTTTGCTAAAAAATGGACATATCGAGCGCCTGAAATTCATCGGAACAGAAATGAATCGACATTCCAGCGTAACATAGGCCACTCAGATCATTTTCCAAACATGACATATCCACATATCACATGTCCAGTTCAAATTTGCATATAAATTGAGCTAATTTTCAAACCTAGCTGAATTCATAACTAAATAGATAACCTAATTAACATACTGCCCTAACTAAAATCTAAGTAAATTAACCGAAGAACCTTAGCAGAGAGAGGGGGGGGTTACAGAGGGTGCAGGGGCGAGGAGGCAGGCCCGACGACGGCCGAGGTTAAGAGGGGAGGAAGAAGAGGAGGGAGGCGAGGGCCGATGGGTCGGGGCCGAGCGCGCCGGGGTCGGGGGCGAGCGCCTGGGTCGGGGGCGAGCTTCGGCGCCGGGGTCGGGGGCGAGGGCCGGATCGGGGGCGAGCGCTGGGGTCGGGGTCGGGGTGAGGGCGGGGTCAGGGGCGAGCGCCGGCGCCGGGGTCGGGGGCGAGCGACGGGGGAAGAGAGAGTCGGGATTTGGGGGGAAAAGGCGGGATGAAGCAGGGATAGTGAGAATTTTGGGTTAAGTGGACGTAGCAGCAGCGTGTTTGGACAAAACGCGCTCCTACTACCTTCAGTAGCTATAGCGGTTTATACGAAATGCGCTACTACTACCTTCAGTAGCTGTAGCGATTTATACAAAATGCGCTAGTACTACTGCCAGTTTTCCTTTTTTTTTTCCTTTATTTTCTCCCACTTTTATTTCCCGAGAGCAGTGAACGAAGGGAGGGCGATATATATTGCATCATTTAACGGTGATCCGTCTCGCAACGTGGGCTTTCTGGTCCGTGGCCCAGGACGTTGCCTTTTCAGCTGAGCTGGGTCCAGACTGGGGACGGACGGACGAGGCTTGCCTGCTCCGCATCCCTGCTCCCATCCGTGCTCCGCGCACGTTCCTTCTCATCGAACGGCTGGAGCAATTGTCCTCTACTGGGCCCTTTTCACTGTGAATAATAATAATAATCCTAATCCCAACAGTAATACTAGTCCCTTCCGTAATACTCGTACACGCACAACGGCGACCGATGTCGACGGCGTCGGGCCGTCGGCCACACAACCGGCCAAGCTTCAGGCCACAATAGACCTTCCTGATGCTCGCGTGCATCTACTCATCTACCACGAGTACACCCCCAGCTGAGAATTGTATCTCACCTGTCAAGAGGCGAGCTCGCCGTGCTACTGCCACCAGCTGGCCGGCTACGAGGAGGTGACCGGTGTGTGGTTGGTGCAAGCCAAGTCGTGCCTGCTCTTCAATGCATGGCTGCACGACTTTGAGGCGAAGGACGAGTTCTACGGGACCGTCCACTCCATTATCAGCCTGCTCGAGTACGCTCGAGGTATGTTGCTCGCACTTGCCGTCGGCGCTGGAGCAACATGTACCACCACCGACTCCCCAGCTGGTCGTCGGTGTCATCTCCTTCTCCGGTCGCGCTCCCCTTGCTGCTCGGCAGCTTCCCAGATTGCGAGGATGACTACGGCATGGGCCAGTGCAACGACCGGACCATCGAGGTTGAGCCAATGGGGATGTAGGAGAACGGGGCGGCATGGATGGAGATCAGGGCGCGGGCTCGCAGATGCTCTCCCTCGTTTCGTTTGGTTTCGATGAGGAACGGATGAGATACCCATATACTGTACGAGAAGAAGAGGGAATACACAATTATTGTTATTATTATTTTTTACGGTGAAAAGGGCCCAGGCTCCAGCCGTTCGATGAGCACGGACGGACTGCTCCTTCCCGCTGACGTACGAGCCTCTCCCCACGCAGTTTCAGTTGGGGGAAAAATTCCTCTTTCTCCCAATTCGCATCTCATGGGCGGACGGAAAATTCTTGAGCGCGCGGGGGCTATGTTCGTGAACCTGATGGAAGATGCTGAAACGGAGTTCCCTGCTCGACGCCATCGGCACGTAAGTGGATCTTTTCCCCGTATGATGCGATTAACTATTCTAGGGTTCCACCGTTTTCGACCGGTGCGGCGGCGCGAGGGGACTAATGTAATTTTTCTGCTTCCGCCCATTGACTGCGGCGGTGGTCGTGTGTTAGGTTTCCGATTCGTGAGGAGTTCGCGGAGAACGTGGATCAGCCAGATCCAATTCTGCTTGCGCTGCTGTCGCCGGTCCGTGGGAGTCAGGGTGGTGATGATGGTCACGGTGCGGCCTCCGGGTGCGGACAGATAGTTGGCGACTCTGCCGGCGATGCAGTGAAGTGTGGTGAACGATGACCGCGGGGGGCATCACCCACTGCTTCTGCTCAATCCACTGATAGAGTTAACCCAGAGGCCCGTGGGTGGACATAAAGGTAATGGCCCCTTGCAAAGATTCAGAAATCCTGTGTGCACATACAGTGTAGGACATCAACCCAAGGGGAAAAAATGTGTTGGGTCACTTATTCACTTTATAATGCGTGCAGCCATGTTTAGCACTAGTTTATCATGGTGTCTAGTTGATAAAAATTTTGAGACTTGGCCAACTACATGTTAGTCTGATTCAGCAGAAAACTGCTCTTGGTGCAGGACAAAAACGGAAGCTGCTTGCCACGGCAAAACAATGAAATATTTGTGTGAACAACTTACCTGCATGATATTTCCATATTTTTCACTGCAAAATAAAAAGTAGAAAGTGATTTCAGACGAACACCTCGGAAAAAATGCTTTTATGTACTTTGTTTACTCAGTGTTAAAGATGTGTCTGAAAACAAAGAAAAAAGTAGTGCAACTGAAAAATACCAAGGTGACTTTGTTACTGTGTTTTTGGTTTGCAAAACCAACAGATTGCGTCTGGGCAGTGCTCCTCTAGTTCGCACGCCATGTGCATCTTGGATGAGTGCATTGGAGCAAACAATACGGAAATATGTTGAAGAGCCTACAAAGTGTGTCATCAGGGGATGCTATCCATTATGAAAAAGAAAAAAAAAGGTTCTTCTTGGTTATAAAAAGTGATTTTCTTTCCCATGTAACACTGAGTTTGCCCTGTACATCAGTTGGAGGAAATTCCAGTAGAGAAAATGGAGCATTACCCATAGCACGTGGCAGCATAGCATCCGTGGATATCAGGAGGAACTCATTTTTCCGTGGATAGCAGCATAGCATCCACGTGCTACTACATCCGTGGATATCTAATCACATGTGTTCTGCTGGGTGTATAGGTAGATACTAGCAAATAGGCCCGTGCGTTGCCACGGGAGAAAAATAAATCAGATTATGCAAATTATGCAAGGATGAGATACAGACTTTTAAAATATCACTTCATAAAGTACATCAAAATCATGTCATGATGAGATAAGAGACTTTTAAAAAGTCATTTCAAAAACTGAAAATGTGATGGTCTCATGACGACTTTATTTCCTAAGGCGTCACAACAAAATGTTTTTTGGCTGAGCAAACTGTATTGATAGATCCTGCCTAAGGTAGAATGATGAATGATGTGTCTCGACTTTAGCTAGCGTCGTGGTGTTTTTCATGACCTGTAAAACTATAGTACCACAATAAACATAGATATGTATGGAAGTAAATTAGACATTTAGTCATTTCATATAGCTTACAAAAACTAACCCATTGAAAAATGTGTCATTTTTTTGGGGATCAACGTTGTAAAGAACACATAAATCCTTTTTTTACCCGGTGTGCGATGAACTAAATAAAATAATAAAATAACTTCTCCGGATCTATGGTTTGTTTTGTTCGTTATTTACATATCTGTTTCAATGGATCTGTTTGAATTTTTTTTATCCTTTTCTAAAATTTCATGGTCATTTTTTCCAGTTCCCAAAAGCGTGTTGAATACACAAGCATTTTCTAAGAATCATGAACATTATTTTATTTCATGAACATATTTTTAGAAATCGAGAATTTCTTTATGACATGCAAACAATTTTCTAAAAATTGCGAACATTTTGATTTCCCGACCATTTTCTGAATTCACAGAAATTTTATGATTTCTCAAAAAAAAGCAAAACTCACAATCTTTTAAAATTTTGAAATCCCGAATTAATTTAAAGACGAGAAAACAAAAACGGATATGAGAAAAAAAAGGCATCCTTTTTTTACCCGGTGTGCGATGAACTAAATAAAATAATAAAATAACTTCTCCGGATCTATGGTTTGTTTTGTTCGTTATTTACATATCTGTTTCAATGGATCTGTTTGAATTTTTTTTATCCTTTTCTAAAATTTCATGGTCATTTTTTCCAGTTCCCAAAAGCGTGTTGAATACACAAGCATTTTCTAAGAATCATGAACATTATTTTATTTCATGAACATATTTTTAGAAATCGAGAATTTCTTTATGACATGCAAACAATTTTCTAAAAATTGCGAACATTTTGATTTCCCGACCATTTTCTGAATTCACAGAAATTTTATGATTTCTCAAAAAAAAGCAAAACTCACAATCTTTTAAAATTTTGAAATCCCGAATTAATTTAAAGACGAGAAAACAAAAACGGATATGAGAAAAAAAAGGCAAAAAAGAAATAAAAAACAGGAGTTTTTTAAATCAAGAACATTTTATGCTTTCGAGAACATTTTTGAATTCACCAATGTTTTATTTCTTAACAAAATTCGCAACCTTTTGAATTTTTGAAAATCCCTAATAATTAATGTATAGAAGGAAAATCAGAAAACAGGAATGAGAAACAAACAAGCAAATTGCAAACTGAAAAAAAAAACAGACGCCTAGGCCGGCCCATTAACGCGGGGGAGGGTTCGCAAAAAACAGAGAAAATGTGGTGGAGCCTGGGATCGAACACAGGTCTCTTACCTGGAGGATTAAAGCATTAGCCACCGCGCTACACCCTCCGTTTGGTTACATGAGGATATCACTTAATAAGAACCAAATCCAGCGCAACTTTGAGAAAAACTGAACCGTTTTGTTTACTTATGGGTGGCATGGTGGGTAATTTGTATCAACTTCAGGGGTAATTCTAATGACGTACGACCAGAAGCACTATTTGCTTTATTAGTAGGGGAAGACTTCAGTTGGAGGAAATTCCACCTAAGCACATAATGAAGCGGTGGACAAGAGATGCAAGGGATGTACTCCCTGTACATCTAGCGCATTACCAGAAGGACAACTCAATGAACATGTCTTTCAGTTGCAGGCATTCAACATTGTATGCGCAAGCCATGGAAGTCGTATAGTTGGGGGCGCGAGTGCGGATGCGTTCCAGCACATGTCCGCTGGGCTGAAAGCTTTGGTTGTCAGTGGTGCACCTTTTGTAGAGAAGAGGGACGGCTTAGGGTTTGAGGACCATGCAACAATTTTGCTGGGTGGCAGGCTGGTAATCAATGGGGAAGTTGATTTTATGGGGAACGATGGTCCTTGTCAGGAAGACAGTGCCGGTCGGTCTGCAAACGTGAATGCCCTGCAAGGTCTAGCTCCTCCGGACAAGCACACAGAGGGGTCGGGTAGCCGACAAACAGTAGAGAAAAAGCCTCTTATGAGGGCTGAGCAAACGGATACAGTTCTGCAGCATATGTCGGCGTGAAGGACACAAACAAACAATCTGCCCAGGGAGGGTGTGATGCGCCGAAGAAACCCTGGAAACCAGGCAAATGCAAGAACTGTGGGATGGAGGGTCACCGTCGGACTACTTGCACGCAGCCACTTGGCGCCACCGACAGAAATAAAATCTGAAGCTTAATTTCTTTAGTTTACATAGCTCTGCAAAATTAAGGATTTTCTGGTGTGTTTGGGTGAGCATTTGCTCCATGCTTGTTCCTCTTATTTGAAAGGGCTGTCATGTTTAAAATCAATTGTTGAGTGAAACCATGTTGTAACTTACGTAAGGTTGGGAATTTCGGGACAAAGTTTAATGTTTTTTTGCATGCCTGATGCTGACTACCCTACGTTTCTGCCGAATGTGAGCACACGTGTCATTTGTCTTTTGCTGGCCATGCTGTAATACGGCGCCATAGAGTTTCAAAACTTGAACTTCGTACACATCAAATGCAGTTTGTGTTGCCATGGTGGTCAGGTTGCATCCACTTCGCTATATGAATGCCACCCACACCCGAACGCAGAGCTGGCTTGCCGTGTGCCCAGCCTCCATTGTTAGATATATGGCGTCGTTTGTGTTTGAATCAACTGGGAGTGGTACGACTGAAGGCACACATGATGGTGGAGACGGATCAAGAAAAAAGATTAAGGTATACTGCGCGAATAATAGACAAACAATCGTTCTGTTTCTTTTGATGGCTTGTAGTCTGGATCGCTAGCTGAAAGTGTCAGCTATGCAGTTGACAGATGCTTTGAGTTCTGGGTCAGCAACCAGTGCATGGAGCACCAACCTGCAACCAGTGCATGAAGTCGACTGGGACATGGAGGGAGGAGGAAGAAGAGGCGGGCATGGCGGACGGGATGCAGTGTGCGAGCCGCGGCGGCGACGGCGACTGAGATATGCTGGTGTTTGGAGCGTGGTGGTTGAGAGGTGCAACCGTGCAATAAATAGGACGTGGGGCGTCAGGTTTTCGTTTGTGCTTCCGGGGCGTAGGACGGCTCAGGTGGGCTCAGAAAAGAAAGCGAGCCGTCCTCAAGAAAGCTGATCCGCGCATACAGTGCGTCCCGCCGTCGCACTTATTGCGCACATGGGCTGGGGGAATACTGGTGATATACGCTGGGGAAATACAGAGGCTAGCACAGATCCGCATGCTAATGTGTGTAGGTGATTTCGGGAGCATCTGAGCCTGGGCTCCGATTCGAATATTCGCATATATATATATATATATATATATATATATATATATATATATATATATATAGGGAAAATGCATTCTACTACCGGGTGTAGCTACACCCGTTTCTCATATACTATCATGTGGTAGTATATGAGTGCGGCTAATCTGCACCCGGGCTCATCTGCACCCACGCTTAGAAAAATATTCAAAAAAAATACTAGAAAAATTCAAAAAATTCCAAATTTTTTTATGGTGGTAGATAATTTGACGCATCAGGGTCTGTAAAAATTCATCTCATTTGAGCATCTGAGCAGCTCTCGGCAAAAAAGACAAAATCAGGGTCTGTAAAAATGTTCACTGTTCATGCACTGTTTTGACCCGATTTGTCTTTTTTGCCGAGAGCTTCTCAGATGTCCAAATGAGATGAATTTTGGGGCGCACCTCACGCGTCAAATTATCTACCACCACAAAAAAAATTGGAATTTTTTGAATTTTTCTAGTATTTTTTTTGAATTTTTTGCTGAGAGGGAGCAGATGAGCCCGAGCACCGTTTTGAGTTTTCCGGTAGTATATACTCTATTTTATTATTTTTAGCATGTTCATATACTATATCTAAGATACTCCCAAGTGATTTGTATGAAAAAATTGCAAGTAAGGCCATAATTTTATTGTATTTGTGAAATACGTACATATTTATACGTGAAATAGAGTATGCGCAAAATATGATACATACTACCAAAAAAGTAGTATATATACTACCTAATCATTCTTATATACTACATACTACGCGTACATACTCTCCGATATGATAGATACTACCTAAAACGTATGAAACATAAGTGGAAGTAACTACACCCGGTAGTAGGGAAAATTTGTC
>NC_057803.1:648115329-648117435 GCF_018294505.1 Triticum aestivum | reverse complement strand
CAGCTTCTTTCCCTTCTTGTTCGTCGAAGAATAATTGAGCCCCTCATTGTGACTTTGCCTTTTCCATGGAGTGCGATTTTTCTTAGGTAATGTAGCATTGATTCTTTTTTTGACGTATACTTCATCATCATCGTCATCTTCCCTCATTGGGTTGTCGTATTGATCATAGTCTTCCTCGTTGGCGACTCCATCCATTTCAATGATGTTCCTTTTGCCTCTCTTCACGACAACACGACTGGGATTGCATGGGTCGGTTATGAAGAAGCATTGTGTCACGTGCTTAGCGTGTACCCATGGCTCGTTTTTTGCGATAGCGTTCACGGTAGCGCTCTTGGCGTCGGGTATACTCATGGTAGTGAAAATCCGGTTTTCTCTGTCGACATTCTTTGCCCATCTGACACGGAACATCGTCGTGTTGTGCAGTCCAGAGTAGTCAAGCTCCCAGATCTCCTCGACCCTTCCATAAAATCGTTCAGTTGCGCCGTTGTCGCTGCCGGTCATGCATTCCATCATTTTGGCCTCTGTGTAGAACGTGTATCCGTTGATATCATATGCCTGATAGGTTACGAGGTTGGGCGAGGGGCCATGTGCTAAGGCGTATATGAGCAATCCGTCCTTAGAGCCCTCCTCCGGGGGATTAGCAATAATATACTCTTTGATCCAATGCAGGAAAGTGAAGTTGTGCTCTCTAGTAACTTCGGCGTTCGTCCTGCATACCCCCCGGTCACGATACTTCTTTGCGATAATTTATTTGTGCAGTGCCACGAAAGGATCTACCTCGTCTAGGTGTTGTAGCACTACCAAGTTTGTTCTGTCAAAGTCGCTGCGTCGATCTGAGTATGCCACGTGCAGTTCCCTGCGACCATTGCAGTGACCATCTCCTTCGAGCCTCCCATCGTGCTTGTTAACGGGCAAACCAACACTAACACCAGGCGTCTGGTCTGCGCCATATAGAAAATTCTCATAGAAAGAGATGCACTCTTTTGTCAAATAGCCCTGGACGATGCTTCCATCCTTTGATGATCCCATTCATCCTCTCAAACGGCATCATCAGGGACGATTCTAAGGGGGGACGAGGGGGGGCGAGACCCCCCCTAACGATCTCGTTACCCCTAATAGCGATAGGTACCACGTATAATTTTTCTTCCTACGCACAGAATTCTGGCTTGTCTCGCCCCCCCTGTGAAATCCCATAGCCATAGGCCAAGCCCATATACGTACACATTTTGTTTTTTTGAGGGAACCATGTACGTGCAGCAGGCCAACGGCCCTAATATGAGGAAAAAGAAAAAGAAAAACAGCCCACGTAGAAGATAAAGAGTCTGGAACTGGAAGCAATACGCACGACAACAAGCGAGCCCACGACGTACGCACGGTAGTTTCGTTTCCAATCTGCTCGTTCGTCGTTCCTTAGTTCCTGCGATTGGAAAAATCCGCTGCGTCTAATCTCTCCACCCGCCTAGTAGATCCTCCATCCTCTCCACCAAATCTCTCCGTCCGCCGAGGAGGGAAGGCCTCCGTCCGATTGTCCCCGATGGCCTGACTCCCTGCCGTGCCGATCAGAAGACCGCAGACACATTCCGGCCGACCGAACACACACACACGGATGAGCGACCAGACGATCAAGAAAGGTCAGCTTATTTTCAGCATTAGATTAGTCTGTGTTTTAGAATGTAATTGTATAAATATAGACATTTAAAACTGTAATTAGAAATTCTTGTACTGTCCAATTATGTGTGTGTAGACACGAAGAGGAAGAGAGCTCAGTCAATTGATGCCAATTGATTCAAGCTCTCAGTCATGTGAACATGATGCTAAGTTAAATGACGTGAACATGATTTCTAACCCTCTTTCTGTCTACACTTTATTTTGACGTGTGCCTTAGAAACCATAGAACTAGAAACCTAGAACAATAAAAAAAAGTTCAGAAAAAATTGTCTGTCAAATTATGGGTTTGCAGGCATGAAGAGAAAGAGTTTCGTGAGAACATTTTCTACCAATTGATACTAGTAACCAATTCTGAAGAAATTATACCGTCAGATAAATAAATATGCAAATTTTATTCATATTGCAGAGCCGCGGACCTCACGATATTTGCTATACTAT
>NC_057803.1:648108852-648114969 GCF_018294505.1 Triticum aestivum | reverse complement strand
CTGGCTCCGTCCCTGGGCATCATGTTGTGCAGGAATGACGGCCCCAGGTCTATTATGTCATCCACAATATGGACACACAGATGCACCATCACGTCAAAGAACGCGGGCGGGAAGTACATCTCAAGCTCATTCAGTATCACAATGATCTCTTCCTGTAGCCTTCAGAGCTGCTTCACACTGATCTACTTTCGAGAGATGACGTCGAAAAAGTTGCAGAGACCAATAAGCGTGTCACGGACGTGCTTGTCCATTATCCCTCTAAGGGCAACAGGTAGTATCTACGTCATCATCACATGACAGTCATGAGATTTCATCCCGCTGAACCTTTTCTTGTCCGTGTCTAGATATCTGCTTATCTTGCCACAGTAACCGGAACTAACTTTGACTCTGGTAAGGCACTTAAAGAATTGATTGATCTCAGCCTAACTTAAGGTGAAGCAATAAGGGGGGCAATAATCCTCTTTCTTTATTTTCTTGCCCTTCTTCTTCGTGCCTCTGTCTCCGTCTCTGTCTCGTCTGACATTTTACGGGGCGACATGTGCAGATCTTCCCTGATTTTCAAATCTTGCAAGTCTTTTCTTGCCTTCGGCCCATCCTTGGTCTTATCCGGCATGTTCATCAGTGTTGCGAGCAAGCTCTCAAGGACATTCTTACATATATGCATTTGATCAAGGCAATGAGGTGTATCGAGTTTGTGCCAGTACTCCAAGTCCCAGAACACAGACCTCGTCTTCCATACCTTCAGCAGCAGCTCCGGCGCCTTTCTCATCATCTTTCCCGGCGCGGGGCACTCCTTCCAGTTTTTCAACAGTTCATAGATTTCGGCACCGCTCCGCTTACATGGAGGTCCTCGCTGCTCCGCGTGACCATTGAATAGATCTCCACAGTTTCTCCACGGGTCGTCCTGTTCAAGCCATTTCGATGCCCCATGTACACGATTTTCCCAGACCCGCCATCTTTCCTTGACGTTAGCTGCTGAGACGTTGTATCATCCATGCACCGCGTGCATCCGCAATATCCATGGCACACCTGGCCTACCACATATCCGTAACCGAGATAGTCGTGCACTGTCGTGATCAGCGCGACTCTCATGTTGAAATACTCGCCTTTGCTGGCGTCCCATGTCTTGGCCGGTGTTTTCCATAACATGTCTAACTCCTCTTGAAGTAGCCCCAGATAAAAATTAATATTATTTCCTGGTTGTTTCGGCCCTTGACTAAGCATGCTCATGTGAATGCACTTCGACTTCATGCACAACCAGGAGGGAGGTTGTACATCCATACAAACACGGGCCGTGTGTTATGGTTGGTGTTCTGGTTGCCAAACGAATTCATGCTATCGGTACACACGCCGAGCACGATGTTCCTTGCATCACATTTAAAATACCGATAGAAGCTGTTCAACGCTCTCCACTGGCTTTCATCCTTGACGTGTCTCAGCTTCGGATCATCTCTATCGTCGGGCTTCTTCCTCTCCGCGTGTCAGCGCATTAGCTTTGCTTCCTTGGGATCTACAAAATACCTCTGGAGATGGGGAGTGATCGGTAAGTACCATACAACTTTCTGGGGACATTTCTTCCCGGCCTTCTTGTATCGAGAAGCATTGCACACCGGACAGCTTGTTTTTTCCGAGTGCTCCTTCCTATAAATTATGCAATCATTGATGCATGCATGGTATCTAACGTGTGGCAGATCAAGAGGGCAGACGATCTTCTTGGCCTCATCAACACTAGTAGGACATAGATTACCCACGGGAAGAACATCCTTTAGGTACTTGAGATGCTCATCGAGGCTAGTGTCGGTCCATTTGTTTTTAGCCTTCGTCTTCAGGAGTTGGAGCGTGAAACTCAAGCGGGTCACCTCAGGATTGCAACCATCATACAATGGAGTGTTCGAGTCTACCACCAGTTGCTCCAGCTTAGCCTCCTCTCTAGAAGCAGCTCTCCCAGTACTCGTCTCCTTGCGAAGCAATGCTTGAACATGAGGGTCCCGCACGATTGAACTTAGTACCGACGAACTCTGCTGCATTGCGTCCATGTCGTTCTCTCCGCCACCATGTTCGGCCCCTTCTCCGCCGCCATGTCCGGCCTCTTCCCCGCTGCCATTATCGATCATCTTTTCGTCTTGCCCCGTGTCATCATTGCCTGCCCCGTCGGCACCGACCATCGTCATCCTCATCTTCAGTTATCCACCGAGTATAGCCATCCATGAAACCAGTCAAGAGCAGGTTCGCTTCGACACGACCATCGTCATAGGGGTCGAGCCAAACTATTCCTTTGCATTTTCGACACGGACATAAAACCTCTGTCCGGTTATTTTCTTTCATGTCCTGCACCGCCGACCGCAACCACTTGTCCACCATCATTCCACTGACCATCGTCAACTCTGCATGATAATAATAAACAAATTGATTATAAAAATGTGTGCATGCATCAAAGTCATACAAAAATTCGGCATGACCTTCCCTAAAAACATGACATATATGGATCTAGAGTTTGCCCGGAATTCGCCGAAACGAAAATAAATCGACATTTCGGCAAAACATAGGCAACTCAAAAGCACAATTTGGCGTCAACTCATGCCACACACACAATTTCCACAAACATATCACACACACATAAACATATTTCCATTTTGCAAAAGCATGAAATTTCCATCACCTCTATCTCGAGATCGAGCACACGTTGGAGATGATGTTGTAGGGAGATCAAAAGTGCACAAAGCTCTTCTTGACAAAGATAGATCTAGTTAGGGGGCAAATAGGTCACTTAACTAAATCCTACATCTACCTAGCTACCTAATTTGGGAGGAGACAACTTTAACTAGTGGAGGGGAAGGAAAAAGAGAAAGGAGATGCATTAATGGAGGTGGTGTAGTTAGGTAGGAGTAATGAAGAGAGAGAAAGGTAGATAGAAGAGAGAGAGTAATGGGGGAAAAGTATTGAGGAAGAAGAAGAGTGAGAGTGGGAGCATGTGGGAGGTAGGGGAAAGGGAAGAGAGGAGGGGGAGGGGGGGGGGACGGTGGGGAAAAGGTGGTGGGTTGGTGAGGATGAGCAGTAGCGCGGGACGTAAAACGCGTTGCTGATAAGAAAGTAGCAGCAGTGCGTTTTCGGCAGAAGCGCTACTGCTAACCAGGACAAAAAGTGTGTCCAATTTGAAAATTAGCAACAGCGACCTCAGAAAAACCGTGCTACTACTACAGCTTTAGCAGTAGCGCGGCTAGTGGTACCGCGCTGCTACTAAATGGAGTTTGGGGGACACTGTCGGTCGATATTTGTAGCAGCGCGGGTTACACAAAGCGCGCTACTGCTAAACAGAGCGCAGGTTACAATATCCACATGGGACTCCTTTGGCCTTACAACATTGAGATCAAAATAAAAATCTTGATAATAAACACCTAAAATCAAATTGGGGAATAGAAGCGCCAAGGGAAAGTGAAATGGTGTGCGACATTGAGACGAAAATAAAAATTCAAATAATCAAAACTTAAAATCAAAATGAGGAATAGAAGCACCAAGAGAATAAACTAAACAAGCCGGTGATGGTTCTCAAGTTGGATTTTGAGCAGGCTTTTGACTGTATCAGTTGGTAATCAATTTAATAGACTATACCCGCCCAAGGTTTTGCTGCAGCATGGATCAGTTGGGTGTCAGAGGTTTTGAAAACCTCACAAGCACAAGTACTCATAAACAACAAATGTGGAAACAAATTAAAGATTCAGAGGAGCATGCATTAGCGAGACGCGCTAACACCATACCTATTTATCATTTAGACGACATTCGCAACAGATGCTAAGCAGAACATATGATTCACGATTTTTGAAACATCCAATACAAAAGGAGCACCACTGCCGGCTTTACAATACGCGGTCGACATACTCCCTTGCTATTGATCCAAACTACACGGTGGCATCACAAAGAAGAGATGGGATACATGATGTAGAGCTCTTCAGTCTGTTGTCAACAACTGCTCAGATGCATCTATACAGTCCGTCTTGAGTAATTTGGACAACCATCAGCCACCCCAAGGACTACACAGAGACATATCGGGGCAGGTTAAACACCAAGGATGACATGGCACACAAGAGTGTTGCGCTGATGTAGGCTGTGACTACTGGCCGGCCCTCGAAAAAATTTATAATATTTCCCTACGTTATAATAGGCATCTTGGGGGTGGGAAATAACGGGATTAGGTGATATTGCTGCACGATCAAGCTCTCTACAACATTTCATTCTGGTTGCTCAGGAATTGACAGGTCCTACGACATGGACGGCTTGTGTCGCTGCATGCATCCCAGTGTTGGCTAGGAACAATAGAGTTTTCCATGGCAACGACAAACAAACTAAAGGTGAACACTGGTTGATGATCAAAGACTATGGACTCAAACTGAAGAACACTGCTAAAACTAAGACTACGGACTTGCAGATAAAAAAACTGAAACCTTGGATGATGGAATGGGGAACCAAGCTATAGACTTTTCTAAAGGGGAATAGAGAGTTACTTGGTTGTTGCATCTATAAAATCTCTTTGCAAGATCGTCTTCTGTCCATGAAATCCAGTACCCGGCCTTCTAACTGCATCTCGGACAACACTTCACAGGGGTGCAGGCGTTCAGGACCTGTCGCGCTCGGATCGCTGGGATCAGAGGGCCTAGAGCATTAAGGCGATCCCTCGAGGACCGACCATGTGACGAGCCCGTGCTTCCTGCGCTATGCAGATCAAGCAGGGAGATCATCAGGTATTGGAGGGCTCCGACAATGTTACGACACAATTGAGTCGGAGGCAGGAGCACCATCATGGTAAGAGGACTTGGACTTTGTGTCCACGGGCTTGACTGCGGGGTTCCAGTTGAGCATACTGATGAGGTCGAGGATCTCATGGGAGTACATCCACTGGTAGAGGAAAGAGTCGTCATCACGCCAGGCGACTTTTGAGGTCGACGATCGGGAGGAGATGCATTGGATCAACGAGGGGCAACGGGCGGCCGACCGCAGCTGCTCTGGCAGCTGGGTAGATCTTGAACGAGAGGAGACAGAAATGATACGAAAGTGCAGCCGTGCTCTATCTCACGTGGGATGCGGATTTTTCACGCATATGCTTCGGAGCCCTGCTATCTTGGCCATCCGTCACTATTGTGTGTCTCGAGATGCGAGGAGAACCTGTGGGCGCTTAAACTCTTTATTAGCAGGAGTAGTTCTGTACGTCTGCTTCGTAGGCCCGCCCCCAGGAATAGTGGCCGGCAATAGACCTGTGGGGTTTTGTTGTTTTCCACACAGTGCACAGCATCTCCCAGCACAAAAAGCATTATTGTATGAGGTCCATGCATGTCTATCCTTCAAAGCTCTGTCACATGCATGCTCAATCTCTCTCACACAAGCTATCTCTTTTCTCACCCTCTCATATGCTGCACAAGCTCTCTTTTACCTACGGAAATAAAAGGCTTTCTCTCATACTCTCACACTCAAGTTAAAAATAGCAAGTTCAGAATGACACTGTTTCTCTCTCTCACTCCTCTCACAGGTTCTCTCCCTTCAGTTTCTCAAAGCGAGTTGTTCTCTCAGCCCCAAGTTCTCTCTCATTCAAAGCCCACACTTTTTTCTCAACGAAGGAGTAGCCAGCCCTCTAATGGCGGTCCAATCTGCGGCGTTCATCTTTCTCTGCAACACAACCCAAATGCTAGCAAGGAAATGAGAGATAAAGAGAGAACTCTTCAGCGCATGCGCACAGGGACTTTTTGTGAGTTTTCTTGTCCTTGTCCGCTTCCTGGTGTCTTTTGTCTAGGTAGCATGTAGCAGGGTCAGGGGAGCAGTGGCCTACCACTTCGTAGGTTGATCACAGTGGACAACCTTTATACACCAACGTGGTTATGAACTGCAAAACCTGAAGATGAGCTTTGACTGTGCCATGACCTCGTCTATCCCGAGGAATACATGCGGCCAGGATAGAGGCGCTCCGAAGCATATGCCTTCTCAAATATTATCCATCTCACGTGTTGAAGAAACTATAGGGGGCATATTAGTCAACTCAGATTATAATAAGACAAGTATATTTTATTATTAGCTGATCAAAGGGATAACAAATATGAGGTGGAAATCATCAACAATTATACAACAGTGGTG
>NC_057803.1:648103648-648108614 GCF_018294505.1 Triticum aestivum | reverse complement strand
TGAAAGATCTTTCCTAAAGGTCGGAGATCATCTAAGAGACCGGCTTGGACTCATGGGTTTTGTGGGGGTCGACTACGCGGGCATGAGTTGGGGACTATAACTATTTTGGCATGAACAGCTCGTGGTGGAGATAAAAGAGGCAACTAGCTTTCATTTATGTGCATATAAGGTTGTCGGAACAGGAACCCATATGGAGATTGACTTGCTTATAAAGCGAGCCAAGGCCAGAGAACATGTATATTTTATAGGAAATGATATGTTCTAGGTGATTTCAAGGAGGCTATATGGGTGCGTGAGCACTCGTGCGCAACACCCCGTGTGGAAAGTCAGATGATTTCTTTCCGAGATATGCTGGAAGTATGTGAACTCAAGGAAACGACTGGACTTCTATCGATCGAGGTTCTTTTGGCAGGGGGATGAGCCTAAGAGAAAATATCGGTTAGCGAAGTGGGATATCATTTGTAGACCGAAAGACCAAGGGGGTATGGGGATTGAGAATCTCGAAGTCAAGAACCGGTGCCTTCTTAGTAAGTGGTTGTGGAAGTTATCCTCAGGAACTGACGCCATGTGGGCTCAAATCCTGCGTAACAAGTATCTCCAAACCAAAACTTTGGCTCAAGTGTCGGTTAGACCAACTGATTCACCCTTTTGGAAAGGGCTTATGAAAGTGAAGCTTTCATTTTTTCAGAGGTCAAAGCATTTAGTTGGTAATGGTGCAAGCACGAGATTCTGGGAGGATACTTGGCTTGGAGAGGCTCCCCTAGCAATCCAGTATCCGTCTCTGTATCGTATAGTTCGAAGGCGCGATGCTTTGGTTGCATCGGTCTTCGCCTCGATACCCCTGGATATCCAGTTTAGAAGATCGTTAGTGGGCAATCGTTGGGAAGAGTGGCTGCATCTAGTTAGGAGACTGATGCAGGTACAACTATCTCAACAACCTGATAAATTACGCTGGAATCTCACTAGGTCGGGGGGATTCACGGTTAAATCAATGTATGTTGATGTTATTAATTCCAGCTCGATTCCTACTTCAAAGCATGTGTGGGACGTCAGAGTTCCTTTAAAGATCAAGGTGTTTATGTGGTTTCTACATAAACAGGTGATCTTAACAAAGGATAATCTTATTAAGCGTAATTGGACAGGACCTACTAGGTGTAGTTTCTGTGATCAGGGTGAAACCATTAAACATCTTTTCTTTGACTGCCCACTAGCTAGAATTCTTTGGACGACTATTCAAGTCGCTTTCAATATTACCCCACCAAGGTCGGTTAACATGTTGTTTGGGACATGGCTAACTAGGGTAGAGCCCGGGTTAGCAAAACATATTCGCTTGGGGGTTTGCGCTTTTTTGTGGGCGCTTTGGAATTGCAGAAATGACTTCGTCTTTAACAGATCAACAAATATCCATGTTTTGCAGGTTATCTTCCGAGCAACGGCTCTTATCCGTTCCTGGTCGCTACTCACTCCGACGGAGGCCAGGGAGCTTTTGGTTACTGCTGCTATCCGATGGGAGATGGTAGCTCGGGATATATTCAGCCGGTTTGGATGGCGGTCGTGTAACAGGATAGGCAATTAGTTTACCTGTCTATTTTGGAGCCAAACGGCTGTGATGTATAAGTGCTTTGGCTAGCTTGTGTATCTAGCCTTCGGGCTCTGTGTGAGCCTTTTCTTACTTTTCTTGTTGACAACCTTGAGACTTGAAGACTTTGTGGACTATTTTATGCTTAATAAGATGGCCGTATGCATCATGCTGATGCAGAGGCCGGGGAAGCCCCCTTTTCGAAAAAAAATGTGAACTCATTGGCTTGGGATTTTGGGCTACCCGTGTATGCAAGGTTAGACCATGTAGTGGCAGATAACACATGGCGGAATATGTTTGTCCAGGCGAGCATGGTGTACAAGGTGACTTCTTTCTCTCATCATCATGCCATCATCCTTAACTGCGGAAAGGAGGAAGAGGGTGGCCCGAGGCCTGCCCGGTGATATTACAAAATCATCTATGAACATTGGTTGAAATATGCCCTAGAGGCAATAATGAAGATGTTATTATCATATTTCTTTATTCATGATCAATGTCTATTATTCATGCTATAATTATATTGATCGGAGACTTAAATACATGTGTGGATAAATAGACAGTGACCATATCCCAAATGTGCCTCCATACCCCAACATTGCGAGGAGGAAGACTATACAGAAGAGGATGGTGGTGTGTGCTCGAACAACCCACCGACAGTCAACGCTCGCACAGGAAAGCGGGCAGCATTATCCAGCCATGACACCCCATGAGGCAGTGTACGGGATGATGCCAACGGCGAAGGTGGCAACCACAATGGCAATGTTAACAACAACGACGAAAATTATTTCTGTTTCCAAAATTTGTTAATAAATCAAAAAAATTCAGAAATTTGAAAAAATATTCGCATTTTTAGAAATTGTTCAGAATGTGCGAAAACTATCCTATTGAGAACTAAGTCCCTAACCACCAGCTTGTGCCAGGATAATCTGGTCCCCATGTCTCCAAGTTTACAACTCCATACTTGAGTCTCTTGTTGAGCAAGATGCCTACTCTATTTCTGTTTGCAAACATCCTCGTGTATCACAACTTGAATCCGGTATCCTCCACCTCCTTGGCCTTTTGTCCCCTGCATTTGGTTTCTTGGACGCAAAGGATTTCAACGTATCTCCTCCCGTTGTATCAAATAGCTCCCGAAGCATACCTGTCATGGACGACCCTACGTTCCAACTACCTAAGAGGATACTCCTACGCTCGGCTAGCTTCCATATCCTTCGCACTCGTCGAGTCAAATGCGAACACCCCTGCTCATTTTTCATTACACCGGTGCGTCGATGTAGCGCGCCACACTAAGGATGCGACGACCCGATCCTTGCTCACTTGTCATAATATCCAAATCAAGATACGCCGCGCCACCGGGGCCGGGAGGGGGGGGGGTGGCCTGCCCGGCCCTTGCCCATTTGACACCACGCTCGGGTTTCGATGTTGCGCATCGCTGAGGGTTACGCCCCAACAAAAATCTTTTGGGTTTCATCTCCATAAGAGTGTCTGAGTTCACGTTGGCTCTCCAAGCCTATCATAACCCTGCTTTAACCGGGCTTGGGACCGACTATGTTGAGACAATACACATGGATAGTTCCCCAAAAATGATCACACATGCGCACCATCTTCGCTCGGTTGCCCATGCTCTCCACCGAGCACAGGTGAAAAATTAACCCTTAGTTAGTAGAGAATAGTTCAACACCGAGACAAAACATGCAGAAGTAGGCATCCACATTGATGAGAAATGGTTCTAATGGGGATTGTTGAGGGACTGCATTTTGCTAGCACGGATGGGAAAGAGGTTGTTCTGGTCATGGTTGTTGTAGAACCGCATCTTGCTCGCGCAAATAGACCTGAACAATGTGGATACGTTCACATGTATGCCCAAGAAGCTTTACAACTTGTTCTTCGAATGCTAAGCACTCAATTCCCGATGTCTGATATTCTCAATCAAGCGCGCTTTTTTTCTTTAAATTATTTTGCTAATGGTTGGCGTAAGAGAGGAAGCTGTATAGAGTCCATGGGTGTTCTACTCATCAAATAATGGAGACAACACTGTCCATCAGGAGTCACATTTATATAGATAATCTGGCCACACATGATGCAATTTCTAGAAACATTTATATTGGAAATTTTACGAGATACATCAGCACAGAAGGTCTTCATTAGTAATGGGAGTCTTGAATGCTATACAACATGGTGGGCAGGTGCCGTTTATTTTTTCTGATGAAAAGGAGTATTCCCCATCGGTTCCATTCATAAGAAAGAAACCTCGATCAAGTTCATACATGTAACCAAGAGCACCAACATCTCTGTTTGGGTAGAAAACTAAGATCCAAAACTAACATGACCATCCTAGTACAGAACTACCAACTCAACAGATGAGCAGAGAAAGCAAAGTGTCCTATTTTCTTAGAGGAGTTAAACAACTCCACCAAAGGCACGCTGGCCCCAGCTCAGAGACAAGAAAACACAACATGGATGGAGTCTTGTTCTTCAGGATGCATCTTCTGGTACTCCAACGTGGTTCTCCCTCCATGCGCAACATTCCCCACTCCTTCTTACAAGACATAGATCCCAGCCATTTTTTTGCAGTAATAGTTTAGTCTAGTTCCAGTGCAAAAGGCCGTTCCAGTTTCATCCAGAGTAAGGACTCAAACTCCATCACTTCTATTCTATGCAAGTCGGGTAACGAAATATCAGACCTAGTACCCGTTTCATAGAAACCCAGCTGACTCTATTGAAAACAATGGAATTTCTAAAATTTCACAACCCCCACAGGATTGCAGAGGTAACTACATTCATATGAAAGATTACTTTTGTCGCACAACCACATTTGAACCTGAGAAATATCTTCAAAACCTGACCAAAGTTGCCTAGCTACTATGCACTCAAAGAACATGTGATAAACTGTCTCTATCTCTTTGCAATGCACACATTTTACGGTTTTAGCCACCCCCTCTTTCCTTAAATTATCAGAAGTCGTATAGTTTTTTAGAAAACAGCCACAGAATACCTTGAACGGGAGGGGGGGAGGCTTAACAGTCCAAACAGCTGGCAGATATAAGGGGCGCCTAAAGTTGATAATGGCATATAAAGACCTAGAAGTGTAAACCCTTCGGATTCATACTGCCAAACCAGGGAATCTTCCGCATCACTAAACGGTGTAAGCCTAAGTATATTCACCAAATCAAACCACTGGTTCAACAGCTCATCGGAGCAAACCCTCCTAAAGGTACACTTAAGTTCATTGCCATCACACACATCAACAATTGTTTTATCTAGTCTTGGTTATCTGTGTTATTTAGAATTTGATTTGCCAACTCATACCGTTTTCTATGTTTACTAGTTCTCATTAATTAACGTATGCACACAATACAATGTAGACATATTTTAAATGAAAAAATT
>NC_057803.1:648101331-648103417 GCF_018294505.1 Triticum aestivum | reverse complement strand
TTCTTGTTTTTCAGTTGAAAATATTTTGAATAAGAAGAAATCAAACCCGTATACACGAAATAAGAGAGTAGATGACTGTCAACAAAAGGCCATGTTGTTAGATTCAACTACTCTAGATTCTCCAAATAATCCAATCAAGAACATCCTACAAATACTTGACTTGTTGTTCACGTGAGTGGAAAGATATGTATTCCATGCCCAATGGAAACATCTAACAACACTAGTAGAAAAAGGGTCAAATGTGAAGCACAATAGTGCCGGTTTGAATTTCAGCCGGCACTAATATGTACATTAGTGCCGGTTCGTGGCGGCGATCAATAGCACCGGTTCGTGGCGAACCTTTAGTACCGGTTCATGCCACAAACCGGTACTAAAGAGGTTGTGTCAGCCTGCGGTCAGGCTATGGCCCCACCATCACAATTTAGTGCCGGTTCGTACCACGAACCGATACTAATGAGGTTATGGCAAGCTGTTTTTAGTCCCATATCGCTCCCCTAACAAGCCTTTTACCACCTTAAATATGTTATTTCTCAAACTATCACAAGCACTTGGTCTTCATTGAACTCTATGTGTAGAATTTGTGGCCGCAATATGAGTCTTCATCGGTTTATAAATCGTTGATGACTCATATTGACAATTCAGATTGTACACACAAAGATCATTGATGATCAAAGTATTTTTGATGTTATAAGATCATATTGACAATTTAGACTGTAAAGAAATATAAGATCATGATCTAAATGCTCTTATATTTTTTGCGTTCAGTATGAACCAACTGCTAGGCGGGAGGAGCTGTTTAGTACCGGTTCGTGGCGAACCTTTAGCACCGGTTCGTGCCACGAAGTGGTACTAATGAGGTTGTGTCAGGTAAGGCTAGCTGGGGCCGCACGAACACCTTTAGTACCGGTTCATGGATGAACCAGTACTACAGTTTCTTAGTAAGCTGTTTTTTAGTCCCACCTCGCGAAGAGAGAGGGACTAGGAGCGGTTTATAAGCCCTGAGTGCAGAGACGATGAAGAAGAGGCTCAATGCTCACGTTGCTTAGCTTCAAGCCTTCAGGAATATGGTAGACTGCACGGAGCTATGCGCAGTGCAGTTTACACTATTCCGAAAGGCTTGAAGCACATTAACGAGCATTGCACCTCTTTTTTATTTTTAATAACTTATTACAACTCCGGACTTCTTCTGTTATGGCAAAAACTAATTGCACGTCCGCATTTCTTTTTTTTAAACTTTGGTTATAACTCCAGACTTTGACCATCAAGTTTTGCAGAAAAGAAAAAATAGCAGGAAAAAAAATATAGCTGAAAAGAAAAAAAAACTATATAAAATGACCGTGAAATTGAAAATCACTACAAAATGAACTCTGAAAATGTTGAATTTTGGCAAACTAGATGAAAAACTACTCAGAAATAAATCGAAGAAAATAAATATAACAGAAAAGAAAAAACTATACAAAAACTACGCAAAAATAAATAGAAGAAAATAAAGCAGAAAAGAAAAAAACTATAAAAAAAATTGGGGCGCTGCCCTGTGGGCCTGCTAGGCAGCGGGCGTGCAATTACAGGCCTTAAAGGCCCAGCAGACTCACAGGGCAGCGCGCAGAATTTAGGCCCACAAGCCTGCTATATAGAGGAGTTCAAAGAGGTAGCCGCGGCTGGGTTTATAAACCAGTGCGGCTGCCCTTCGCCCGGCGAGGTGGGACTAAACTTTAGGGTGGCAGCGCGAGGCCTTTAGTACCGGTTGGTGGCTCCAACCGGTACTACAGATCAACCTTTAGTACCGGTTGGAGCCACCAACCAGTACTAAAGGCCTGATCTTCCCGCCTCTTGGCCTGGCCAAAGTACTGGTTGGTGGCTCCAACCGATACTAAAGGCCCATCCTATATATATAGCACTTACGAAAATTTCAGTTACATCTCCCCACTTTCGTCTCCAACCTCTCGACATCGCCGAGCGCCGCTCAATCCCGCCGTCGCCGCCCGTCGCCCGTCGTCCGTCGTTGTCGTCGCTGTCCCCGCCGCCGCCCGTCGTCGCCGTTGTCTCGCGCCGCCGCCCCGAACGCCGCCGCTGTCCGTCGTCGTCG
>NC_057803.1:648081950-648100887 GCF_018294505.1 Triticum aestivum | reverse complement strand
ACACACACACATTTTTTACTTATTTTCTGTTTTCTGTTTTCTGTTTTTTAGAAAATTTAATTAGATATTAATTAGCTAGGTATGTGAGATTTGAACTAGTTGAATAATTAATATAACTAGTTTATTTTTAGTAAGAAAATTGTCGAACTAGTTTATTTAGGTATATGAGATTTGAACTAGTTAAATAATTAATATAACTAGTTTATTTTTAGTAAGAAAATTGTCGTATCTGAGATTTGATGATCTAATTAAAATATTATAGTTAGATATATATTTGAACTAGTTTATTTTTAGTAAATGCTTAGTTGAACTAGTTGAATTAATATATAGAACTAGTTTATTTTTAGTAAATGCTTAGTTGAACTAGTTGAATTAATATATAGAACTAGTTTATTTTTAGTAAATGCTTAGTTGAACTAATTGAATTAATATAACTAGTTTATTTTTAGTAAATGCTTAGTTGAATTAACTGAATTAATATAACTAGTTTATTTTTAGTAAATGCTTAGTTGAATTAATAGAAGTAGTTGAATTAATTGAATTAGTAAGTGTTTAATGTTTCGCCTAATATGAACATAGGAAATGTCGTCTGACGACGGAAAAAATTTCGGTATGTGCACATACTGTGAAGACGAGCGTGGCCAGTGCGACAGAAATTTCCTTGTTGATGGTAGGCGATTCAGCATCAAGCTGGATGAGACTTTCGAATTCGATACAGTAAGTCACAACGACAAGTCTGTTTTCGTAATTAAGCATGACTTATATATGCTTCATTTGCCTGACTTATAATTTTTAGTTTTCACTATTCTGCTAGCGCATCCCATGCCATGCAAGAATTTTTGTCTTGGATAAGATAGGTTTCAAAGATATGGAAACTATGGAGGTAAAGAGAGCTTACCTGAAATCTGAGCATGATGGTTATACTTTCAACGTCAAAGTATACAATGCACACACGTACACCTATTTTGAATGCAAAACTTGGTAAGCACTATGCAAGGCTTATGCATTTGAGCCTGGTATGGTTATCACCATTGATATTCGTCCGGAAGATGACATTGAAGGTAATAGAGACATATGGGTCGATGTGCAGACGCCTCCAGTTCTACCATTATGTGAGTTCTTCTCAAATATATTTTTGTCTTTGATATTGCTTATTTCAAAAATAACTGACAACTAATTTCTATTGACAGCTTATCTCCATTCAACCAAACATGTCCGACGCTTGGTAGACAGGACCTTCTACTGTCCCGGAGCTGAACTAAACTGCAAGGAGATAAGTCATTATGTTTCATGGCTTGAGGATCTTCATACTGTCAAGACAAATTTTTTTCCTGCACTTGGAAATGTTAGTACTCAAAACGTGCGACCAATAGTGATGGTATTGAACTACGGTCACATCTATTTAGGAATGATGGTAAGATATTTACTATTTGTCCTCAGTGCATATTTTGCATACATTTTTTTTAAAACTTTCATTGCTGAGTATATTAATTAAGTACTATACGATGTTCTTCAATAGGGACTTCCGATGACAGTTGTGCCTCAGGGGATCGAGACTAAAGGTCAGATGTCAATTGTTAGCTTAAGGCCAAGATATCCTGCATTGCACATGAATGCATTCAGGATTTCTAGAAGCGATGAATGCTTAATAGTGAAAGATTGGAGGAAAATTGTTAATGATCGCAGAGAAGTACTAGGGGGCAGCAATGAGAAGCGCAGCCCACGATTAGGAGACAGGTTCATCGGCATGCTCCAGTATGATCAATCAGGAGAGCTATACATGTTCTATGCTATTTTACCAGAGAGAGAGTAGCTAGCAGGAGTGATTTAGCTAGTTTTTCATGCTGCTCTTAATTAGTACTTGGCCTTTCATGTCCGTGTTCTTCGTTCTGAACTTAAGTGATTTGCTTTTGTGGTGTTATATATGAACGCTTATAATATCATGACAATCATGTTGAACTCGATGATTGGTTCTACTAGAAATTCTATTTATATATATATATATATATATATATATATATATATATAACATTTACAATGTGTAGTATCATAAAATACCAGCAAACGAAAAAGAATTAAAATTGAAACACAAAATTAAATGAAAAAGAAATCATAAAACTAAAACCCCCCAAACCTTATAGTACTGGTTGGTGTTACCAACCGATACTAAAGGGCTCCAGACCCCCGGAGCTGGCTCGTGCCACGTGGTTTCCCTTTAGCACCGGTTCGTGCAGAACCGGTACTAAAGGGGGGGGGGCATTTAGTGACCACACTTTAGTGCCGGTTATGGAACCGGCACTAAAGGGCTTTACGAACCGGTGCTATTGCCCGGTTCTGCACTAGTGCAACTATGAACAAGGCGAACACACACTCATACCAAACAATGCATAAAGTCCATAGAAGTCATATCACATGACAATGTAGCATGTCCAATAAATCTTATTATATCCATTAAGTTATTAGAATTTTAAATAGATTTTAGTTCTCATTTATCTCTTATTTCGTCAGTTCTTTATAGTACTCTGAGAGCATCCATTCATTCCAATCTAGTGGGTAAGACTATCTGGTACTCCAACTAAGATTCCAATCTAGCGTGTTCCTGGTATATTTGGTGCATGAACCAGCCTTCTCGGATTGACACTGGGTATGTGAAATCATGGTAATAACATTTTAATACCTATGAATGCACTACTAGAAAATCTAGAAGATTCAACAACCAGGAGGAATGATTCTAGCAATGAGGGCAATAGGGTAGAATTTCACTCATTGTAAATGTACTTTGGTAAGGTATTATAGTTTCTTTCCTAGAGAATACCACAAAGCTTGTTTCCAAGAGAAGCATGATTAACACAAATCATGATTAGCACTGCACTGGGATATCTCCGAATCTGATGGGTTGATCTTTCTCTAGTTTTGTTGCCATATTGCTCTCGAATCAAATCAAATTATTTTTATTGGTCTCTTTAAAATATTCGTGTTCAGAGCACATGCTTTTTTATTTGGTCAGTGACTAGTTTAGGACTACTGGATCTCTCTTTTTTCTATATTGCTTGATTTGATTTGATTTTCAGCTGATCTTGTTTCAATGCCAACTGGTTGATAAGTTTCCAACATAATATTAAGGGAAAGATTGATTTTCCCGCTTGATTTGGCTTGACTCGATATGTTTTCTGTAAGTATTAGTCTAGTCACTACATCTCATTTCTCAATCCATTGTCATCTCAAGATGCTGGAAAAGTAATATACTCCCTTCGTCAGGAATTATTTGTCGCAGAAATTGATAAAAACAGGTGTATCTAAAACTAAGATATGTTTAGATACATCCATTTCTCCGACAAGTAATTCCGGACGAAGGGAGCGATGAGACTGATAAATTTAACTTGTGGCTTGGAAAATCGAACCTTGTGTTCAAGCTTAGATCTGAAATAAATCCTCGGTCAACTGTACAAAATTGTAAGGGACTTAATTAACTTTGCATGTAGGAGTGTCTCTCTTCCCTTGTTAGTGTTTGTTGTCTAACATAATAAATGCGAGAAAGCTAGGACCAAACACCAAACAATGTTATTCTTTTTAGACACACTTACTCCCTTCGTTCCTAAATATAAGTCTTTTTAGAAATTTCAAATGGACTACAACATACGGATGTATTTAGACATATTTTAAAGTATAAATTCACTCACTTTGCTCCGTATGTAGTCACTTGTTGGAATCTTTAAAAAGACTTATATTTAGGAATGGAGGGAGTACATTTTAATTATTTTACATGGACATGTACGATCGCACATTGATGTAACAATTTTGTCCAAGCGACGCAATATGGAACTAATATGATGACTAATTAATGTGAAAGGGACAAACCTACAAGAATTTGCAGTTAATGAACATAATCTACTTTGGCAACTAGATAATTCCCCGCACGTTGCAACGGGTCATTTGCTCCAAATATACCTATCAGAGAGATGCACATAGAACAAAAATATGTAACATATAGTAATAAATAATTGTATGGGCCACCGAATTTATGTCCGACACCTAAATTCCTAGTATGTTTATCCTAAAGAGCACATTCTCCAATTAAAATTTAAAAGTTGTCTGAGATTAGGACCAATTAGTATGTAGTAATATGATTGTTCCAGTAATCATTAGAAAGGTTGATCATAGCATGATGAAAACTTGCCTAGATCGCTTTTCTGAAAATTGAAGCAAATATGTGCAATATGCTAAAACAGGTGGGGCTGAGATAATAATAGATATAAATTGAAATTTTGGCTGGCCTTGCAGGCCAATAGTTATGAATAGATAGCACTATGCAGGCAAGTGGAAACCGTTACTCATCGTCCGGTCATATTTGTCCATGTGTAATTTTCCCGAACCATGGAGAATACAATTTTCCTACCTGGGAGAGGTTCACCTTTTAGATTATCGAGCAACGAGCATCAGTGAAAAGATAAAAGAAGGGGCTAAGTGCAGCAACGGAATATGCAGGGATCAGACTAAAAAAATAAACCCACTGACTTAATGGAAATACAGATCAGCACGAGGAGCCGGCGCACTCTTCGACGACCATGGCGTTTATGTAGGCAAGAGACCAAACCAGCCCAGATCTCCTCTCCACGTGCCGTCCCCGCGGGCGGCCGTGGGGGAGACCAGATCTACCACCCCTCGCCCCTCATACCTCCTCCGCCCTTCCTAGCCGCCACCAGTGCAGGTCGCCCGACAAAGCCCTCTCGGCCTAGGCGGCGGCGAGGCCTTCTTCTCCTCTGCCCGAGAATGGTGGTGTGGGACACTTTCTTCTAGTGGCGGCGAGGCACGGCCGTGGTGCGCGACAGCACGGCTGGCTGCGGTGGCTGCTGGCCATACGTGGCATCGTCCTCTCTTGGGCCCGCGGCGGGGTCTGATGTAGGGCTCTCCGATGGAGCGGTTGGGGTTTGCGGGCGGCCCAGCTGCTCGCACGGCACGGCTGCTGGCTGGTCATGTGGCGGCGCCCTGGAACCTACTTCCAGTCTCCGGTGGAGATGGCGGCAATCCGTACACAACACTTGATGGACGTTCTTCGAACAAATGTGATTGAAAATTAAACCTTGCCCTCGGCTAGATGCCAAGGCCGATGATGGCGGCGCTCTTCTGTGTCGTTCTCTTCTTGAAGACATCGCCGTGGAGAAGTTCCGGACCGCTATGTGGTACCTCCGGGGGAAACCCTACATCGGTAGATCGGATGACAGCGGCGCTCTTGCGTCGTTTCCCGCTTCAGGGCGTCAGTCTTGGAGGTGTGAATGGGCTCGAGGGACCAGCGGACATCTTTGGTGGAGCGGTGTTTCATCTTACGCATCAAAGACTGGGGATCTCGGCGGCGTGCCGCAGTGGAGTCTCGGCGTTTGATGTGTGTAGACGGACTCGCACAAGAGGATGGCGTTGCCTGGCGTCGTGGTGGCGTCGATGGCAGACCTGGCAAGGCTGTGGCGTTAGTATCTGCTCTGAAGATGGCTCGGTTGAAGACGTCGGCGGTGACCTCTGAGAGTGCGCCGGACTGGTGTGTGCCCCAGATCAGTTATATTGCTTGGCTGGGGCCTCCGATTTTAGATGTTAGGCTTAGGTGTGATGTCTGTTTGGTATTAGGCTCGGACTATCGAGACCCCTTCATCAAGTGGATAGAAGTAGCGATAGATGTTGTCAGGATGGTGGCTTCAGACTTACTGATGTATTATTTTGTAATGTCTTTGTGAATAATTAATAAAGTGGCTCCATGCATCTTCCACATGCAGAGGACGGGGGTCTTCCTCCTTTTCAAAAAAAAGGAAAGGTCTAAAGCTAAAGAACATCTGTGGGGCAACAACGTGGACACCTAATAACGTGCCCATTCCATTCTAAATACACGCAATCGACTGAAATAAAATTAACGGTTAGGTTAAGCACAGTCGAAAAGTAATAGAGGAAATCACTACGACTAAAAAAGGATGGGCAGCAGAGGCTAGAGAACAGTGGGCATCGTTGTGTACAATACCTTATGATGACAGTGCCAATCAGAGCATGGATACCGTTCAGCAAGTTTTCAGTGTGAATTCCATTCAAGGCATCCTGGTATGCTAGTACTGCTATCACATGATGCCGCCGTCCGGTTAACATGCAGATCAACTACATAGTTGGAGATCTGTGCAACAATTTCGGTGACACTGAGACACAAAACAAATATTTAATTGAACATTACGTTGCCGAGATAAAGATACCCCTGAAGAATTAAGGTCCATCGGGCATGGCCACATCCCCATGAACGCTCAGCTCTCCTCCAAGCATTCGTTGCTAACTTCCGTGCCATGGACGAGAACCTGGCTGGCTGGCCCGTGTCTCCATTTGCTTGTTCCTCCCTGGCCGAAATGGAAGCCTACACCCTGTCACATCTCACAGGATACAACTGGAACAACCTCCACTATTTTCCCAACGACACCGGAGTTAGGTTCGCCGGACCTTAGAGAGAGGAGTGGAAGACCAAAGCTTAATTAAGCAGCACCACCGCTGCCATCTCGACGATGCTACAAGCAGGGACCAGACCAATTCCCACTGCCAACAAAAACACAACGAGATAATATACAGAGCCATTGGAAGCGTCCCGGACCGGCGGCCGTGCCTCAGGAGCGGACCACACGCGGAGATCGCCTCCTAGCCACCGCATCCAATTTAGCGAAGGAAAAAGATATTGTTCCTTTTTATTTAGGAGAGGAAGATTGAAACGGAAGCGCCACATTTTTTTTTTGAGCCAAAAAAGGAAGCGCCACATGGAGAAAAGATTAGACAGCTTGGCTTCTTTTGTTTTAAGGAATGCGACGATTGGGCTTCGGTGGGCAGTTTAAAACTAGAGATAGGGAGGATGCAAACTTCGGCGAACCCGACGGGTAAAAAACCTATTAGGATAAGGATCTGCACAAAATAAATACCCATGGGTTTATAAATGGAAAAAAATTGTACCCATCGGGTAAGCCGGGTATGGGTATGGGAAGGCAATACCCATACCCGCGTACCCGCATACCCGCGCACGAAAATGCAACTGCTAACCTCAACCCAAAATCCCCTCCCCTTATACATTTGCATGATCTTATTTAAATGTGTTGATCTTGTTTTGTGAACTCGTGATTTTGTTGATCTTATCATAGTCTGCTTCATTTGATCATTTTAAAATAGGGGCTGCATAAGCAACTTCAATAAAAGAAATTATAGAAAAGTGTGTCCCTCTTGTTTGTCTTGTAATTGGAAAAAGAAGAGAGAACATATGTTAATATTTCTCTAAGAAGTTCACTTACAGTCTACTCATCCATGAATGTAATTTGACATCGTTTGGTGCCATCTCGTTCAAGCTTATTGCTATCCACTATTGTAAACTAATACCATTTTTTATTTCATCGCACAACTAATCGTGATATGAATGTGCTGAGTTGCAAAAATGTGGTATATTTTTGTTGAAATCTTGAAGTTACATGCTAAAATTTTGTGTATATATCTAAAAAACATATGGTGAAGTGTGAATTGGGTAATTTTGCCGAGATGGGTATTTTTACGCGCGGGTATTACCCGCATCCGGTCGGGTACGGGTATGGGAACAATTTGAAACCCAAGGTGCGAGTATGGGTACGGGTCTTGGCAAAAAATGTTGAGACGGGTAAGGGTTTGGGCGACCATTACCCGCACCCGAACCAGGCGGGTGCCAGGTTGATCCCGAACCGACGGCTGTGCCTCATGAGCGGACCACACACGGAGATCGCCTCCTAGCCGCCGCATCCAATTTAGCCAAGGGAAAAGATATGAGTCCTTTTTATTTAGGAGAGGGAGATTGAAACGGAAGCGACACATTTTTTTTTTGAGCCAAAAAAGGAAGCGCCATATGGAGAAAAGATTAGACAGCTGGGCTTCTTTTGCTTTAAAGGAATGCGACGATAGGGCCTCGGTGGGCAGTTTAAGACTAGAAGGGGAGGATGCGAGCTTTAGCTAAAAAAAGGAAGGATGTAAGCTAATAGAATCGGATGAAATATAAAATAATTGCTAAAGCCCGTTTACATACGTCGGTCAGCATGTAATCTGGCAATTGAACGCTTACATGGCCATTGTGGACGCTGCTCAACCTATGGCCGGTCCCCCTTGTAAGCCGGTAACGGAACACTGATGACGCGGCTAGGCTGATGACGTGGATAGCTTGCATGTTAAGAGAAATGTGATAGTGAGGATGGACTATTTATGTTACTCCTCACTACATATATGTTACTCCCCACTAGGTATTATACATATCTGGAAATCTAATTTGTATGATTAATTACCAAAGTCATCAATGACAACTCATGCGGCAACACAGATGGAAATTAATACTCGACCAACCTTCACTCATGCGTAGAATGTGTTTTCCTTGTATATATGCGGCAACTCATTCTTCATCTAGATGCGACTCCATAGTTTCCCTTAATTTTAACATATCCGCAGAAGTAGCTTTGTGGACAAAATAAGTGGGTATGCACAAAACCAAAAGAAATTCAGAACAATGGAAAAACGAGGTATTAGGAGTTGTTGTGGAGTCACTAACTTGAAGACTACAACGACAATGTATGTGAAGAGAGTCATATGTGCTAAGGCCCCCTTTGTTTGGGCTACAGATTCCTGAGAATCACTTTGCTATGGATTCCTGAGAATCAGCTGTGGCTCTGGATTCCTGAGAATCAGAATCCGACTGTTTGTTTACCCTGTTGTTTGTCAGCTTTAGGAGTTGTGGATGTTGTGCAATGTCAGTAACGCCCTCGACTGCTGGCTATGATGTTTATATGCAGATTAAAGCAGAAGTTGTCTGTTTCGACTTGATAAAGTGAGAGCAAGCACAAAAATACAATATTTTTTTTTCAAGAAATGACATGATGGTATGAATATATCATCCGAAACATGCATATGAGATGTAACATCCAAAAAAAGAATCAACCCTCATAGTCTTCCATAGAGAATATGTCATCCACATATGGACCAACCATCATAGTCTTACATATGTGCACATATCATCCAAAATATGTACTGACCATCAGTCTTACATACGTACACATATCACCCAAAATATGCACCAACCATCATAGGCTCATCAAGTAATATGTGAAACTATACTTGATCCACCATCAATCCATTCAGCAATCGCCTCACGAGTTGCTTTCATGATCTTATGAACACAACTTGATCTTATGAACATGACTTACTTCAGGCCTTCTTCCACCATCATTATCAGCGATCACGGTGTTCGTTTCATCATTCCAACCAAGTCCAGTAGATGTGTTCTTTAGGATCGGCCAATCCCTACACAAAGTCCTTACACTGCCCCATTTGTTCTTGAACTACAGCCTACTGTAATGTTTTCAGGTCTTCCCAAAGAAACCAACTTCTACATTTTTGTATCCAGCAGCGTTCAAAAATTTGAGAGGCCTGTTCACCTTTTCCTTCTTACAAAATCAAGGCCTATTACTAAATCTGAACATAAGAACATACATCAGAACATGAAGCAAAAAATCACCTCGTCCTCCCACAGGTAGGGGACGGGGCAGGGAAGGTGCAGTCAGGAGCCAAGGGGGAACTCTGGCGTGGCGTGGCTTGGATTCCTGTGAGGTGCAGCTCGAACTCCGGCGTGGTGCAGACAGCTCCGACGGCGCAGGCGGAGAACAGGGGAGCTGATGGAGCTCGGGGACGGCGCAGGTGGAGCTAGGGGTCGGCGGCTTAGAGGGCTTCGGTGGCCGGAGTCTACTGGGCGCGGAGGGGCACGAATCCGCGCGCCATGGTGGCGACGGAACCGGCGAAGGTGGCGGCGGCCGGAACCCTAGAGAGTCGTCGCCTCTGTCTGCCTCTATTCGGTTGCTGTGAGAACGAAAGGAGGGGAGACCCTGTCGGTGGGAATAGGTTGGGTTGAGGACGCGGTGGCATTTTCATTGTAATAGCGGGAAGAAGTTGGCCTAAATCTGAAAGGGGGTAAGTGGCAGCTCGAGAATCAGCAAAATCGCTGATTCTGGCTTCTGGGCGCCTCTAGTGCAATTTCTAAAATCGATTCTGCAAATCTGGGGTAGAAATCTGACTGTTTGTTTGACAATTCGATTTTTTCGAAACGGAGGCAAAATATTTGCCTCATCGATTAATTAAGAAGAAGAGAGTTGTCCAGTTAATTAATGGAAAACCGGGCCAAAACTAATACAAACAAATCACATGCGGACTACTCCCAAAGTCTATAACCCCAAGATCGCACTGTCGACCCTACAGACATTTCCAACAAGCAACAGACCCAAGCCCACACGCATCTACATCGCAAAGGAATCCCCCAAAAAGAACACCTCAGATGTAGACAAATGAGCCCCCAAAAACCACGATGATAAGCTAAACCATGAGGACGGCCCATAAGACCAAGGAGCAACCATTAAGCAGCCGCAGACGTCTTCCCTAAGGCATCACTCTTCTTGTTTTTGCTTTTGAGAGACTCCTCCACCTTTTTGATCTTTTCTTTGTTAAACTTTTCGGTCAGGATGCATGCAACCGCTTTACCAGACCCAGGGCTAGCCGCCTCCAAGCTAGAGAGCAAGCTGCAAAGCTCTTTTGCAAAGAGAGCATCGGAACAAGGTGCCAACGTATTTGTCCCAACAACATCTCCACCTGGGGGCACCACGTGCCCAACGGTCACAGGCGAGCGAGTGACCGAGGCATCCAAACCTGCACACACCACAAAGTCAGTCTGGCTAGACTCCAAGGGCGGTGGTGAGGGTGTTGTGGGCACCGCCAAAGCCCCTAGCAAGCCCATCTCCTTCGGAATCGCCACCGAAAGAGGTGGAGTGGACTCCTCACATAGCACTGTTAACTCAAGCATAATCTGTAAAATTGGAGCCACAACCTCAACAATCACTTCACCCCCAACGTCAGTCGACACCATAGAGCAGGGCCTAGCACCAGGAGAGAACCCTCCATAGAGGTCGACTTCCTCTCCATCTGCAGAACCAACCTGAAGATCGGGAAGTAGAGACCCAATCGGCACAACCTGAAGTTTACCAAGAGCAACCTCCGCCCTTGCCAAGACACTGTCAACACGCCTAGAATCCGAAAATCACTATCTGTAGCCCAAACAAAGGCCACCTTAGTCTCATTCAGGATCCATAGCGTGCTAATTTTAACATACATGTATCTCCCTAGAAGACAAATGAAGACCACAATAGCTAGAGCGTAGCTACCGGCTGGCAGTAGCTGATCCAGAATCAATCGTGATGGATCGCCAATGCCAGGCCCAACCTATGGATTTAGGACGATTGTCTCGTGTATAGTTGAGGAATAAAAACAATCGAATATATTTTTTGCTTACAAGCGACTAGGAGAAGTAGCTTTACTGGCTACAGCCCAGCGGTGTTATAGGTGTTACGGGGATTAATTGGCAATCGTGGCCAGCGTCTACATACTCTTTTATACAAATGATGCACAAACGTTTAAATCGGGGTTCCTTGCACAAGCGTTTGAATCGGGGTTCCTTGCGCAATGGATACTCATAATGATGCATGATGCACAAACGTTTGAATCGGGGTTCCATACACAATGGACACTCATTCTCGTCTGCATACTCTTTTCTACAAATGATGCATTCATTGACGCATGTGTGGTATCTTACATGCGGCAAATCAAGATGGCACACGACCTTCCTACCCTCATCTGTACCAAACTGATGGCTCACAGATAAAAGGAGCAAAAGTACGTCTTCACTTAGATAGTTTGATTCTCGAAATAAGACGTTGATAGCTGAGACTGACTAAGGGAACTCCAACGCACATCAGAAAATGGACGGTACCAAACGTCCAAGGACACATCGATACATGTCCACTGACAGCGGGTCGGGCGCCGGCCATCCAATCTGAGTGACCTAACTTTCCCACATTTGAAATGGATATGAAACAAATTAGTATTTTCACACCACGTAAATCCGGTTTGTTCTCAATTCGCCCCACTTAAAAATCTGTTTGCAAGTTTTTATGCAAATCAGTCATTTTGATTAGAACTAAAAACTAATCTAAATTAGTCTATTTTATAATCTTCATCGTCAAGCCAGTCAATTCAGAGCTACAGGATATCATAGTGAAATATACAAGTCTACATGTTGAATTTCATCACGACTTGGAGCGAGAAACCTTTCATAGTTTCACTCTAGATGAGATCAGATTACGCATAGCTTTCTCGTTTCGAAAAAAAAAGATTAAGCATAGCTTAGCTAGCTCCAGCGCGAGGGACAATTTTAGCTCTTCCAGTGCCCTTCATGCCCCCTATTCCGTCATGTTCTAAAGTCTCTTTTATTTTCCTCCGTTCTCTACTTAGTCTGCTTGATCAAGCGAGTACCACATGCCAGCTTGCCATATGAAGATTGACAAGATTCATTCTATTCGTAGGAGCAGATGGAGTGGTTTATATATTAGGTGAAATATTGATTGGTGTAGTGTTCTTATTTTTTCTATGTAGTGAATGCATTTTAGCTGGAAAACTTTTCCTATCACTTAATATGTAGATTCATATGCACCACTTATTTCACTCAACAAGTTTGAGGTAGCAGTACATGTTAACTAGAATATATTCAGCTCGGAATTTCTAATTAACATAGCAGATAAATAGGTGGATGAGACGGAAAAAATCAGCATTGTGAACTACAAGGGGAAATGGGAGACAATATTAGGTACAATTATAGTTCTTGTGAACCATGTACGTCTCTGTCACGGACTTATCGCTGTTTCCTACAATTATAACCACTCCTGATGCTTATCTTTTGTTATCTTCTCAGCGAGTACTCGCAATCCAGATTAGTATTACCCAGTAAAAATTAAATCTGTGGACGAACATTAAACAAGTAGCAGGTACCATCATATCTATGATGATGAATGTTTGCTTTAATTTGACACATTCAACCCATACAAACAGACATATGGGTTTGAGATTCTAACGCTCTTTCTCATCTCCCTGAAAATAAGTCAATTGATAAGGTTTGTAGAATGACAAAAATAAAAAGCTCATGTTGATTGCTGGCTGTCTTGGACTATACAAGACATGGCGATGAGTAAATGCAACGAGACTGGTATATAGAGATCCCAGGTATAGAGTACCTTTTCCGATAAAGGGCGCTTTATTACTTAAAGTACTTAAGCATTATACCCGGCCTCTGCATAACCGAGATGCACACAGCCTTTTTTTTTTGCGGGATGAGATGCACACAGCCACAGGTATAGAATACCTAGTCCCTCTGCATATATGTACAGAGAGGTAGTTAACTTCTATTTTAACATTCCCAACCATGCCTCACTCGTCTGCCAACAACGAAAATACGTATGAGATGGCGCAAATATATGTATAAGTGTGTAGGGAAAAGGAGGAATTGGGAAGGCCAGATGCACAAAGACTTCGACCTTGGTTCATGTGGCACAGGGAGGTCATCACGTTCTGGGCATCAGGGTGGCTACATGGCCTGCACTTGGAACCAGGAAATGGCCATGGCTACATGGCCTGCATTTGCAACCAGGAAACGTCATCACGTTAGCCCGGCCCGCGTGTGTGGCTGGTTAGGGTTGGCGCGTACGGGTCGATCGAGAGGTCCGTCCGGACATCTTGTGATGTCCGGCCAGACGGCTACCAAGGGTTTGCGGTGCCAAGAGTCCGGGCAGGCCCGCCCGCTGCCGGGTAGCTCGGTTAGAGCGGTTTAGGCACATGATCCGCCGGGTTTGCTCAGTGAGGATTTGTCCGGGGACGGTGCCTGGCTCGTGAAGTCAGAGTCGGGGTTTTTCATGGGCATTTCCTTCTTTCCATTGAGGCGGTTGCATTTTCCCATAAGTTTATTCTTTCACGCGTCGGGTGTTGCACATACTCACCTCCCTCTCGTATTTTTTTGCTTCCACCGATGTTGAGCGCAAGCTCCAGCCTTCCGGTTACAGTCATGGACTCATGGTACTGCCCCTGCACGAAGTTTGGCGAATAAGCTAGCGATTTTTAGGGCTTTGATATGGAAGGAAAAACACAAAGGCATTGGTCCAGTATAGCGCTCTTTTTTTTGACGGGTATAGCGTTGTTTTTAAAGTTCGTGTGCTCGTAGACCTGCTCTGCTCGGATAGCGTGGCCTGGCCGTGTAACGTACGAGCAAATGTTGTTGCATTGGGAATTTGCGACAGGCGAGGATACTCGGCTCCCGTGTTGAAAGCTTGCTGGAGCCCTACCATCATCTGGCCCCTCTGCCGGGCATGACATGCCAGCGATCACAGCCGCACTAGCCGCGTACGTGACCTGCCCGTCTCGGCTGCGTGCTCGCGCAGGCTGGATGGTTTACCGCTCCACGCAATGCACGCAATGCCTTTGGCGTCTCTGACTCGCCACGCCGGATCCGTCGCGGTCGCGCTCCTCTGGTCCGAGTGCAGTCTGCTGCATATCACGCCACGCGTCGTGTTCTTCAGGCGACATGTCTTGGCCGTCTTCTAACGCGACAACACCATCACGCGTAGTATCATGGTCTTCTGGCGCCATGACTTCGCCTGGGTTTGCTGACACAATCACACTATCACGCCTTCGTTCATGGTCTTCTGGCGCCACAACTGTCTGGTTCTATCGACACGGATGCACTCACCGGACCTGTCTCCAGCAGACCAAGATCATCTGGATCCTCCTCATCCACTAGCTCGCACATCAGTATCATATCCCCGTCGTCTCCTTCCTCGGCCATGAGCGCCCGTTGTTTTGGTGCTTCCGCGCAGTTAGCCTTGAAGTGATCGAGGAGGCCACACTTATTACACCTCACTTTTCTGATGTCAAACTTCCTCCTCGGTGGTGCAGATGCATCCTTGTCGTCCGAGTCGGTGAAGTTCTTTGTCACCGAGCACTGCTTACCCTTCCCCTTCTTCCTGCCGCTGCTCATGGATCCGCCTTGCTTTTCTTTCAGCAGGGCGATCCATTGCGCCTTTGTCGGCATTAGGTGCTCACTCGCCTCCGCGTCGCCAAAGCTGAGACGAATTCTCTCGTCGTGGGCCTTGAACCTTCCGACGAGATCCTCGACCGTGAGAGTCTTCATGTCGAGACATTGCTCGATTGACGTGACGATCTGAACATAGCGTGCCGGCACGACATGCCAAAATTGTCGGACGATTGCAAATTCCTCTAGGGTTGAACCACAGCTGCGTATGCCATTGACGAGGGTCTTGAGACGGACGGCAAACTAATCAACCGTCTCACTTTCATCCATCTTCAGGCACTCGTAGCTTCTCACCAGGTACTGAAGGTGTGCTTCCTTGACACGGTCATGACCCTGGTGCAGGATCTTGATGGTCTCCCATGCCTTCTTCGCCGAGTTCTTTTAGAGAGGTGTTTAAGCACATCCTTTGGCATGGCACAGTAGATCGCCGTTAACGCCTAACGATCCTTCCGGTACTTCGTCGCGCTCTTCGTGTACTCAGCGCCGCCAGGGTCGACGGCTTCCCAGAGCTCAGCCCCCTCCATCGCGACCTCCATGTTCATCGCCCATAGTGCGTAGTCCTCTTGATCCAGCCGGGGAAATTGCGACACCCCCACCATCGGTATTGGTGCTCCCGCTCCCACTGTCATGATCTTCTTGCCTGTGTTCGACATGATCCTTCGATTGCTTTTTGAAAAACATGCCAATACACCAAAGCTCTGATATCAATTGTTGGCACAGACCCGTACGTCGATTACTTTTCGGCGTACTTTGTACGACGTGATTCCGTCTGCCAGTTCTTTTGGCCGTCTACCACACGTACGTACTAGTAGATCAGATACACACACGTAGTACTAAGCAAGCAAGCTAGCAGGCTGGTGGATCGATTCTTCACGTACGTAGCTGGGTAGTTAGCACATGTACAAACGAAACGACCAGCCGTCGAGACCTTCGTTTGATACGGCAACTCGTCGAAACACAAGCACGCGAGAACACATGTATATGATCGCTACGGGAGCGTGGCTCCCGATTGTTTTTTCTTTCTATTGACTTGAGTTACAAATATTACAAGGGGTACACGTATATATAGGAGCCAAGCTGACCTACACCTATACGCACTCGGTGACTGCTCCTAGTCCGATCCGGACAGGACAACATTATCGTGGTTAATTCCAACATGGTATACATGTCTGCTATGTCGACCGCGCGCCCTTCGCCACTCGTACGTACTGCTTCATACCCCTCCTCACCTTCAGCAAGGAAGAAATAACTTAAAACGGCGACCTAACCATCTTGTTTGGTGCAGAAAACATTTCAGAAAATGTTACATTCAGCTTAACTCAGAACAGCAATGCCTAAGGAAAAGCTTCACCCGGCTGACTTGCACCCAACCACTTCCCCACGCCCCTTAGTGCCCCGAGTTTCTATTTGGCTCGCACGCAAAGGCAATGTCGGAACCATGGCAATCAACTTGATTTGTCTGTCTTCCTTCCTCTCTTTAATTTTGAAACTACTGTAAAGGTGGCAGTCAGGCAGTATCAGCTCCGCTCCATGCTACTGCATCTATCTTTTATAACATGGTTTGGTTAGGTGCACGTGTAGGCCCCATAATATCCATCAAGTAGTACGAACTAAATAATGGCTACAGTTATTTGTTGTTCCTGTAAGGGAGCATGTCGTTCTTATCTAGGACCACTACTATTTTCTCACTGAGTTTTTTGTTCTCAAATTTATGAAGCTTCGGTCTTAGGCAATACATTTATCATAGTGTTACAAAGCTTAATAAGCTGCTAGTGCCGCTGAGTGCTTGTCAGACAAAAATAATGTTGCACTTTTGACATGTTTCTTGTTCTAGTTCGAGAATTTGCATAGAAATGTCAAGATTTCTGTTGCATTACAAGAAGATCTCTCCGGCTAACATGCAGCAAACAGCTAGCCTGTCATTGATGGCAAGGAAAGTTGGGCACAAAAGCTAGTTGGCTCATGTTTTGTCAATGCGAGTGCTCTTATCTGTCGTAATTTACAGTTCATCCGTCCAGAAATAACCATTGCTCAAACGGATGTATACTCCATGGGATGTATCCTACTCATGAAACATAGATAGAACATACCATTGGTAGTCATATTCATATGGAAGTTATAGCCACGCATGATGCGGTTGTTTGTAAGATATAGCCACACATGATGTGGTTTCAAACATAATGTGTGGCTACATAAATATATATTCCACGATATATTTGAGCATGGAAGATCTTCATAAATAATTGAAGTATCCAGTGCCATACATAAGCGATGTGCCATATTTTGTTAGGACTTTCTTGATACGTGTCTTTTCTAATTCTAACCAGATCGCCCTCAATTTAATTCACAATAATTATATGTTGTTGCTCGAAACAAGGCATACTACTGGCAGCAGATCTTAGCACTCCTCTTACTGATGATGATGTTTTCAGTTTCCGCGGTATGGCTGAAGCTTTGCAGTATCTTACGCTCACTCGGCCTGATATATCTTTTGTTGTAAACAAGGTGTGCCAATACTTGTCCAAACCTAATGATGAGCACTGGGAGGCTGTCAAGCGCATATTGAGATATGTCAAGGGTACTATAGCCACATGACTTCAGATTCGTCGATGAAGTTCCACACTTCTGAGTGTCTTCACTGATGCTGATTGGGCAGGTTGTGCCGATGAGAGACTCTCCACAGGAAGGTATGTGGACTTTCTAGGATCTAACCTGATATCATGGAGCGCTCGGAAGCAACCAACAGTATCATGTTCAAGTCCCGAGGCAGAATATAAGGCTCTTGCAAATGGTGCAGCTGAAGTGGCTTGGGTACAGTCCTATGGTAGGACGAATCCTATGGTGTGATACTGCAAATCCAGTATTACATGCTAGGACGAAGCACATATAGGTGGATTTTTACTTTGTTAGAGAAAACTTAGCACAAGGAGCACTGGATGTCCGGTTTGTGTCCTTTGGTGATCAAGTGGCGAATGCTTTCACTAAACCTGCTACTAAAGGTCATGCTGGACAAATTACGACGCAATCTCAACCTTGTAGCTGGTAGAGATTAAGGGGGGATGTTAACGTATATATATTATGCTTTGTTTAATGGGCGTATGACCAAGTAGCGATCATACCCGTGATATTAGGAATTGTAAAATCTGTTAGATTTATCCCATGTGATCCTACTTTATTCTCAAGTTGTAATCATGTCCTAGTATATCTGGAACACAAAGCCCAAGGGGCATAGTACCGCTCCAAATAATCTCTCCATTAATCTTTGACTAAGCCATGGCATAAAAAATTTCAAGGGATCGATACCTATCATCTCAATTTAAACATTTTTTCTGTAGCCCGATCGCCTTTTCTAGTGTTGATGAAAGGATAGATAAACATCTGAGCCTGTGGCGGAGCTTGAAGTCCATTGTTGGGTGGGCAGGGCAGGCCTAGTAGAAGCAAACAACCTGTGGGTTGGTGTTCCAAGGCCTAGATGTAAAAAAAAGTGAACAAACTGCAAAGCACTCGGTGGGCTACGACCCATTCGGCCTTGTCGTGGCTCCGCCAGTGACGTGACCCATTTTTTATAGTGGTTATTAATTTGGGATGAAGGGGCTGCTAAACGATTGACTCATGTTTGTATGGGCAACAGGCTGGCCCACTCACTTTGTGGGCCCTGTGGCCTATCCTTTCAAAAGATACATAATTACTACCTCAATTTCAAAATATAAGATATTTTGCTAGGCTAATACATGATTGAACTGATGGCCGACTGGGAAGGGAGGCGGGGAAAGGGATCCATGAAGGCACTGCAGGCTCATTCAATTATGTGTAATAAATCAAGGAAATTCTGCAGAACATTGCACATCCATAAAAGAATAGGATCGATATGGTTGCTCCTGTGGGCTGTCCAGGAGCAAACCCTAGCCGCCTCTGCCGGGACCACACTACCGCTCCTCCCCTCGCCGCTGCCGTCTGGAGTCGCCAGGCAAAGCC
>NC_057803.1:648070573-648081557 GCF_018294505.1 Triticum aestivum | reverse complement strand
TTCGGAAGTAAGAGTATCAGTCCTACAGGAAGCACATGAATCAATCTTTTGTCTCTTGAATGGTTTGAATATTATGCCTGCAAGGTGTGAGTGACCCAAAGCAATTGAAATATAACAGAAATAGTGTAGCAAACATAAGTAATTATTGCAAGGAAAGTAAATAGTGAGGATTTCGAACGAGAGTCTTTGGACCAATAGGACTAAAGCTTTCTCAGGGAGTCCGGAATCCCCTCTACTATGAGTCTATAGTGGTGCCTAAACACAATGCTACATCGGATTCCTAAGCCACTTTATTTAGTTCTATTTGTGGGCAAAGCCGGTACAGATACGTGCATACAGCCGGCAGCCCCATATACACCACCAACATTCTTTCCAACTCCGGTTATCAAACGATGATTAAGGGGAAAAACGTCCCCGTAGACGCAGCCTGTAGGTGGTCTCTGTTTTACCCCCTGTTGCAATGATGCAAGACGAAGGGAGATGGTTATTAATTGGCAGATAACCAAGCATTCCGCCAGCAGTGATAACCTTTCCGTCCAAAATTGGCAGATATTGGATGGTCGACTTCACCCAACATCAAGAAGGTCATTAACATAAATGTGGAAAAGGATATTAAATCCTAATACCAAACGGTCTATTACACACTATGGTTCATCCATGTCCCCGAGAACTAGGGGAACTACTCATAACATCGGTGATGGAAAACATGAATGATTCACACATGTAACACACAATTTCATCCATGTCCCCGAGAACTAGGGGAACCACTCATAACATCGGTGATGGAAAACATGAATGATTCACACATGTAACACACAATTTCATCCATGTTTCGCGTGGGGCTACACGAGGAATCTGATGTTGTCGTGCGCGCTGTGTGCTTCACCGTGGTAGTAGCATGAGATGCAATAAACGATAATGTCAAAACAATAAAAAAAATGTGTGACCAGAGATTTGTACGGATGATGTGTCGAAGGAAGTTGTACAAAACACGCCAATAGATGTATAGTCACTGGCAATCTTAGATGCTCATCATAACTACGCCATAGACGGACAAACCTCCAAGTTCTTCGGCAGCGGGGTACATAACTTAACACTCTTCATGACTATGCCACGGACCTCCTCTATCGAACATTCACGTATGTACTACATGGATCATATCTTTGTTCTCATGTCAAAAAAGAATCGGAATATTTTGATACTTCAAACAAAAATTATTGTACTCCAATCTCACATGACTCCGAGATTCAAATCGCAATTTAAACTCAAAATTAGGCTATATGCTGATATACAGTCCAATTTCATGATATATCCCTTAAAAATCTATAAGCCGTCCTCAATGTCTTCTCGGTCTATTCACACGTAGATGTGGGGGGGGCGAGTACACATTGTGATGTACATGTCGATGCCTCGTTATTTTTTCTTTGTGGGTTGGGGCCAATTGTTTTCTGGCACCATGCTTCGACAAAGCCGCTGGAATGTTTAACCCCCATCAACAATGCACAATCTAGCTACATGTCCCTACAAGTTTTGAACCGATGATGTACAAAATCAAATCAAATGAACAATAACCCATCCTAAACAAATAAAACCCCGAACGAACCAACTAGCCATTACAATCTAAAAACAAAAAAGGAAAAGCCTCCCGCCCGACAGAAAACTCGCGCAGCTAGGCGCGCGTATCCCTCTAGTAGGACCGTAAACTCGAAGAGATATCCGAGATATCCTCATATCAGTGTACCTATTGAAATGTTTAGATATTAGGATAAGATATTTAAAAAAAATACTGGAGCATAGGAAATGGTGGAATTTACACGGCTTACACTAGCGTGCATATAATGAATAATTTGTATGTTCATTTTTCAGTCTTAAACGCCTCATTTGCTCATAGCTTTCTTGTGTAAAACCACTGCAGGCTTAACAATTTTAATCTTAGACAACTCCATAGCAACACTTGACCATAGGTATGCATCATATCATAGGTTAATGGCTAAGTATCGGTTGTTCAAGAAATTGGTCCTTTGTTCATGCTTTATAGACTTCCCATTTTTTAGAAGCAAAAAACTTATTGAACCTCCATCCTCTTCATGAAGATGACACACTTAGAAAAAAACACTTTAATGGAAGATGAAGCCCAATGGTTAATGTTTCATCCTTGAGGAAACTAAGTAGAATCAATGTTGTTAGGTCCAAATGCCATGTTGCAGTGTGCATACCGGTGTCTTCTTGTGAAGAACTATAACGACAATACTTACAAACTACTAGTCCCTCCTAGAGCAAATTTGTGTGATTTTAGGATTGGAATGATAAACATTGCTTCATCTATTCCAAATTATAAGATGTTTTGGTATGCTAAAATATCCTAACAAAACATCTTATTATTTATGATGGAGGTAGTAATTAGTTCCACCTTTTCTACACAAATTGTTTTGGCAACACTGATGGAAGTAATTTATATAGTAGATCAATTTTTTATTTGAAGCAACCAATTTTGATTTTAGGGATTGCATCTATTTTCTCCCACCCCATATGTGCAAGAATCTCTGCCCTAAAGTATGTAGCTTTAGGATTAATTTATTCCCTTGAAAGGAAATTAAAGTTCAACCGTCAATGTCGAAGGAGATCATTCCACTTTATATTGCAATGCACAACTATTTATTGTTAAAAGAACAATTAGATTTGATAATTTTAAGACAGATAAGTAATGTGAGTAGCATGATATTCATCTTTCTCTTAGGGAAGAGTATCTTGCTCCATATAAAGGACTTATGTAGCAGCATTGATATTAACCGATGGTTTCTTTGTTAGTTTAGTACCTGACCGAATATTGTCTTCGGAGGCCAAGCTCCATGGAGCTCGGGTTTAAAAATTTCAAATTTCATCAATTTCATATTTTCTACATTTAAAAAAATTCTAAAAAAACAAAGATATACATGAAGGCATAACACAGATGTGTGTAAAATTTCAGGGAAAAATACGTTGAAATGAGGGATGTGCAAAAAAGAAAAATCTGGGGCTTTTTAACACATGATACTATTCATTCTCCTAGGCCATGAATTTGTCTTTTTTACAGGTCGCATTTGAACGTTGTCCATCCTGAAATTTTATACACATACACATAACATCCTTGTTTACTTGCACAATTTTTTCAGATTTTTTTAAACCAAAAAGTTTGAATTTTGATTTTTTTTAAAAGGCCTCCATGGAGGCCGAGAGCCAAACATCCATTCTCAGTAGCTGACAGGTAATTTCTCACTGAGTAAGCCCAAGATGACGCAAAGCCCAACTAAAGGCCCTCGCAGTCCTAAGCTCATTTATGCTAAGGGCCAGGTCAAGACGAGTAACACGGGTTGGCGGTCTAGTAGTGGAACAATCACCAGCCAGATTGCTCCTTAGGCTGGTTGTAACGGAGAATATCATATACTACTATCATGCATATGATACTAGTGTATGATACTACCCTCTAATGCTTAGTATCATATACCAGTATCATATAGTATTTTTTTATTACCATGCATGACACATAGTAGCATAGCATTTATTATGATACGGTACCATGATATAATAAGCAACTCTCTCTTCTTTCATTTAATTCTATGACACCTTATCAAATTGCCTATTTAGCATGCATGATACTAGGTATGATACTACCATTACAACCAGCCTTAGTCGACACTCTCATCTGTCGATTTGTCGGCAGTTTTTATAGTGGACCAACGGGCAGGACAAACTAGGGAGGTGTTACGCGTGCACATCTGACATCCCACTACACATACGCTCACGCTTTATAAGACACGTCAACTAGTTGTGTGAGGCGTCTGTTACTTACTTTTAATGACATGAAACCGACGATTTTCAATACACCATTATACTTACATTTACGACCAGACGTTGTAGTTTCAGCGCTGGCTGCACTCTATATATACGTATCAAATGTATCTTTATTAATTTATTGTTCCAAGCATGTGGGCGATCAACATGCAGGCCCAACCAAGCAACCAGCTAAATCAGTTGTTACTTTTCTGTTGCTCAAAAAAAAAAAGGTTGCGACTTTTCTTCTCCAAGTAGAATCCGCACTGGTTCTTAATAACAGTGCGCATAAATGACAAGGTTGATCTACTCTATCAGTTCAGCGGTCGCATCTAACCTTGTGGTAGGTAGCGACAATACAAGTATGATCGCGTGCATCTAGCCGAACCAATCACACTAGTGGTATTAAGATTGCCAATATACATTAATAGTCATACTTCACTTAATAATATTAGTTGCCAACAAAAATATCAATGTCCATTCTTCTCTTAATAAAGGAAGAGGATTAAATGTTGAACCCTACTTTCACTTATTGGAATATAGCTTTACCCTGTCTCAGTAGATCCATTGTGGCGCTCCAGTTACAATATATATGTTTACCTATTATGTATTTCTTTGGCATCACCACCACGGTACAATGATGAGTAGAGACGGAAAGAGGAAGAGAAGACATGTATGAATCTATAGGAATAGGAGACATCAAGAACAACCCAGACGGAGATATCTGTAGGTGGGATAGTCTTTCACGGTCATGAGCAACCCATGGGATATACTTTTATCTGCAAGCGTCCATGGACTTTACCACCTTGTCAACCCATAATGTGTCTAGCTCCTCCTTCAACCGCTGGAGATACGAGTTAGGACTGTTGCCCGCTTGTGACGACACTTTATTTAGCATAATCATGCATAAATACTGCCGGTTCACGCAGAAACAATCGCAGGCCAAGTGTTGATGATATTTGTTAGAACTCCATTCGCCACTCTTTGACATGTTGGTAGATTTTATCATAGAGTTTTACTATCTATCATCATGTTTCAAGAATCTAATTCTAAAACTTCTCACAATATTTTCAAGAATATCTTGCTTAAATGTCCTCTTCACAAGGAACAAAAATATTCTGGCAAAAGAAATCGGAATTTCGGTTCTTAAGGTGAAAGGATTTCAAACATTGAAATCACATGAAAAAGCATGGTTGTTTGGTGCGTTGCATGGCAGAGAGTGAGTGGATGGACTGTATGATTAATTAATGGATATGGCATGATTAGATGGGTGATTATACAACTAAAAGATGTATGCGTGCATCTGAATCTCCACCTAAATGAATGGATGGCACATGCACGGGTCGTCCGGTGCACGGGAGAATTACTTTTGTACAGATAGCAGACACATAGCGTCATGATGATATTAGTGTTCGTAAATTGGAAATTTGACACGGGATTTTTATTTTCGAAATGCACGCCCTGTATTGAGGTTCTTCTTGGCTCCCTGGAGTGAATCATAAGACAACGAGCATGTCCCTGGAAGTCTCAGGTGATTCGCCTTCGTCGTGCACCTCATAACCTTGTACAGTGCAACACTGAGCTGCCCCTTGTGTCCGATCGCAACGAGACAGTGATGATATTCATTCAACACGAAGAGCAACACCATTGGCGGAGGATGGTGCGCATGGATTCGCAAGCTATGCCTGGCAGCCTGAGTTCTCGTCATCGATAGAACATGTCACATAACTACATAGCCCACCTTGCGGTTGCGAGCTAGAATTAATAAAGTGAGACTGATGACTTGTACTCCTCTCTTTTTTTCCTTGTAAGTACTCCTCTCTTGCGAGGTGGATTACCACTAGAACTCCCACATAGATTACATTGCAAGCTTGATCACGTGGATGGACGCATCCGTTCTTCACCATAGAACCCGTCAATCAACGAGCTACTCTATGTGATTAGTGCATAGAAATTGCTTCCTCTGAAATACTTACTTCGGGGTACCTTCTTCGACATAAGCAGAGTGTCGGTTCTATATGACTATTGTTGTCGATATGTCGGTTTCTCGTTTATTTTCATTGTTTTGTCATACTTTTGGTGTTTGGCCGTGTGCATCTTCATTATGCAGAGGCCAAGTGTTATTCATCATGCTTTGTGCCTATTTGACGCTACATTTTCAGTTAATAAAAGTGCCCTTTATTGAAAAAATATACTCCGGGGTAATGAAATTGAAATTTCTGAGTTTAATACATAGTAAAAACTCTCAGCTCAAACATTCGACAATAAATGGTTCATGCATACATGAACCAAAATTTAATAGGTCCCCGCCACAACTATCATTACTCACCATTTATAAAAAAGGGAACACTCCAATGACATTCACTTGGGGGAGTACTATTTCTTGCTTTCATACACCACCATATCTATTTCAGGTTGTAATATTCCATGACATTTCAGATGTTGAAGGCATCAGCATACTACTCGAAGTAACTAGCAGAAAACACACGAAATTTTTATGAAGAGATGAGAGAAGAGCTGAAGATATATAAGAAGCAAGAACTCATAGGAGTTGGAAGCATCTGGAGCAGTTGTCAATCCTGCTTTATTTCTCACACTCGAAGGTATGAAGCTCAATGTTCAAGACTAGCGTTAACAACGTGAAGACACATTGAAGATTGTATGGTTCCATTTTCCATCAACACATCCACACATAGAGACCACACCGCATGCCCTCCATCTCTCCTGCAAGTACCAATCATGCTCTCTGCATAACCCCAACGCACGGCCGCCGCGTCACATGCGTCCTCCATCTCACTCGGGATTTGGGTCGCTATGACTCTTGGGTTGCATCTTGCAGCATCAAAGACCTCTGTCTATGATGCTGCCCCAACATTATCTCACCCCTGCCGCCGCTGGAACTATGCTGGCAGTGACTGTCTGCGCCTATGGACAGCGGAGAGTGGATGAAGGAGGGGGTGTGGCGGGGCGAGTCACCGGTCGGGGTTCCACGGTGCCAATCGGGAGCAACTCGGGAGCGACTTAGGGCATGTTCTTTTGGTGGCTTTTTGGGCTTTTAGAATAAGTTGCCCCCTACCCAGCTTATTCTAGAAGCCCAATAAAAAAATTAGAAGCGTACTTGTTATGTTTTAGTTAATAAGCTTCTAAAAAAATAAATATGGTTGAGCTTCTAGAATAAGCTGGGTAGGGGGCAACTTATTGTATAAACGAGTAAAAGAACTGGCCCTTAAATTTTTTTTCATTCGCCAGGTGTTGAGAACAAGGTTGCACCTATGTTTTGTTAATTAGGTCTGTGAAATTATATATTCTGCTGAATGTTTTTATATGGAAATTTGGATTTTCAGCTGTCTGTGCGCTTCACATTACCATATTATATATATGAAATTCTTTCTTTTTGGGTACTTTACTGTGGAATTAGCTGGGTGGCCCTTGCAAATGCGCGGCATCGTTTTTTGGTCCATTGAAATCACTAGAGAAATAAGAAACTTACAATTTTATTCTAGATGGAGAAAATTATGGTTAAAAACAATAACAATGTATGTATCATTTAATTTTTTCGGTGATCTTTTGAACGGGATAAGTTTTTCAATGAACTAACTACAGATAATTTATCCCCATTGACATGGTAGAACCAATGAATGGTGGAAATTCTACACCTTCTAAGCATGTCTTCTGATATACACTCTCCAACCAAACATACTCAATGTTCCTTGGGCGGTGACATTGGACATGGTCAGGAACTCCAAAATACAGCATTATACATTGTTTTTTCATGATAAGTAGCAAAATATAAAAATAAATTAGAATTTATATCTGACACAAATTTATGTATATATGCCAGCTTGTTTCATTAATCTATTTATTTTTAATATGAAATCAAAAGGTATACCACAAGATTTATGAAACATCTTCCATTCCAAATAACCGTAGTATAATTTTCCACTAATCTTTTATCAGTTTGTGTGTGCGCAGTTGACTCTTCGATCCTAGCATTCCACGCTTCAATTGAAAAGTATTTGTCATTTCATTTAACATGTTGGCTTGAACATAGTTCTGGCACCAGACACTAATTTTACCCTGTCTTTTAACACACGTAACTTTACTCCCATGACAACGCCAAATTTTCCCAGTGAGTCAATTATTATTAGCATCGACCGTCTTGGCAGTGTAGAGAAACACTACTTGCATACTGCTCCACCGGTGCTCGCGTTGGTGCCTCACAGTCATCTACACATTGCAAGATTGGGTAGAAGCTAGACGGGTCAATTTTGTTGAGTATCGTGATTAGTTAGAAATTACTAGTAGAACGCCGGTGCGTTGGCACGGGCTTTTAAAAAAATGCTGCAAACAGAGCTAAAATAACTGAGAACAATGCACATCGTCACCTCGTTCTTAGCCAATCTTCCTTTATTTCATAGCTTCTGTTTCGAGTTACAAATATGACCAACCGAACCAGTATCAAATACCCAAGTGCTACTACGAGCATTAGTAAGGAATACATAAATAACATGTATATCAAATATACCTTTGTTCACTTTAGCATCCTTCTTATCTGCCAAATATTTGGGGCAGTTTCGCTTCCAGCGACCATTTCGCTTGCAGTAGTAGCACGTAGTTTCAGGCTTGGGTCCACCTTTGGACTTCTTTACGGGAGCGGTAACTTGCTTTTTATTCTTCTTGAAGTTCCCTTTCTTTTCCTTGCCCTTTTTCTTGAAACTAGTGTTCTTGTTAACCATGAACACTTGATGCTCCTTCTTGATTTCTACCTCCGCGGCCTTAAGCATTGCGAAGAGCTCTGGATTTGTTTTCTCCATCGCTTGCATATTATAGTTCATCACAAAGCCTTTATAGCTTGTTGGCTGTGAATGAAGAACTCTGTCAATAACACTCTCAGCTGTAAGATCAATTCCCAACCGTGTCAACTAGTTGTGGTTCCCAGACATTTTGAGTATGTGTTCACTAACAGAACTGTTCTCCTCCATCTTGCAGCTATAGGACTTGTTGGAGACTTCATATCACTCAACCCAAGCATTAGCTTGAAATATCAACTTCAGCTCTTGGAACATGTCATATGCTCCGTGGCGTTCAAAACGTCTTTGAAGTCTCGTTCTAGGCCGTAAAGCATGACACACTGAACTATTGAGTAGTCATCAGGATCGAGCCTGCCAGAGGTTCATAACATCTGCAATAGCTCTTGCACCAGGTCTGTCATGTACCGGTGCATCAAGAACATAATTCTTCTATGCAACAATGAGGATAATCCTCAAGTTACAGACCTAGTCTGTGTAGTTGTTACCATCATCTTTCAACTTAGTTTTCTCTAGGAACGCATTATAATTCAGGGGAACGGTAGCACGTGAAGGAAATATGCCCTAGAGGCAATAATAAAGTTATTATTTATTTCCTTATATCATGATAAATGTTTATTATTCATGCTAGAATTGTATTAACTGGAAACTTAGTACATGTGTGAATACATAGACAAAACCTATATTCCCTAGTATGCCTCTACTTGACTAGCTCGTTAATCAAAGATAGTTATGTTTCCTAACCATAGACATGTGTTGTCATTTGATGAACGGGATAACATCATTAGGAGAATGATGTGATGAACATGACCCATCCTTACCTTAGCATTATGATCGTGTTAGTTTCATTGCTACTGCTTTCTTCTTGACTTATACAAGTTCCTATGACTATGAGATTATGCAACTCCCGAATACCGGAGGAACACTTTGTGTGCTACCAAACTTCACAATGTAACTGGGTGATTATAAAGGTGCTCTACATGTGTCTCCAATGGTGTTTGTTGGGTTGGCATGAATCGAGATTATGATTTGTCACTCCGATTGTCGGAGAGGTATCTCTGGGCCCTCTCGGTAATGCACGTCACTATAAGCCTTGCGAGCAATGTGACTAATGAGTTAGTTCCGGGATGATGCATTACGGAACAAGTAAAGAGACTTTCCGGTAACGAGATTGAGCTAGGTATTGAGATACCGACGATCGAATCTCGAGCAAGTAACATACCGATGACAAAGGGAATAATGTATGTTGTTATGCGGTTTGACCGATAAAGATCTTCGTAGAATATGTAGGAGCCAATATGAGCATCCAGGTTCCGCTATTGGTTATTAACCGGAGACGTGTCTCGGCCATATCTACATAGTTCTCGAACCCGTAGGGTTCGCACGCTTAACGTTCGGTGACGATCGGTATTATGAGTTTATGTGTTTTTATGTACCGAAGGTAGTTCGGAGTCCCGGATGAGATCGGGGACATGACGAGGAGTCTCGAAATGGTCGAGACGTAAAGATCGATATATTGGACGACTATATTCGGACATTGGAAAGGTTCTGAGTGATTCGGGTATTTTTCGGAGTACCGGAGAGTTACGGGAATTCGCCGGAAGGGTCAATGGGCCTTCATGGGCCTTAGTGGAAATAGAGGGAATCAAGGAAGTGTGGGGTGCGCCCCCCGTAGGCCCAAACCGAATTGGTTTAGGGCTTTGGGGGGCGGCCCCCTCTTTCCTTCTCCCCTCCTCCTCTTTCCTTCCCCTCCTAGTTGGACTAGTAAAGGGGGAACCTAATCCTAGTAAGAGTAGGATTCCCCCCTTGGGGCGCACCCGATGAGGCTGCTGGCCCCCTCCCCTTGCTCCTTTATATACATGGCCAGGGGGCACCCCATAGACACACAAGTTGATCTGTTGATCTCTCCCAGCCGTGTGCGGTGCCCCCCTCCACCATATTCCACATCGGTAATATCATAGCGGTGCTTAGGCGAAGTCCTGCGTCGTTAGCATCATCAACACCGTCATCACGCCGTCGTGCTGACGGAACTCTCACTAGTGCAGAACCGGGCTTTTGTGCCGGTTGGCGAACCGGCACTAAAGAGTGGGGACTAAAGCCCCCCCCCCTTTAGTACTGGTTCGTCATGAACCGGCGCTAAAGTGCAAACACGTGGCACGAGCCAGGCCCGTGTGCGTGTAGGACATTAGTACCGGTTGGTAACACCAACCGGTACTAAATGTTTGGGTGTTTTTTTTAATTTTTGCTTTAATTTTGTGTTTTCAATTTGGCTTTATTTTCCATTTAATTCTTTTTTGTTTGCTGGTATTTCACGATACTACAAATTGTACACGTTATGTATATATATTAAATAGATTTTCTCGTAC
>NC_057803.1:648064448-648069995 GCF_018294505.1 Triticum aestivum | reverse complement strand
TGTAGGACATTAGTACCGGTTGGTAACACCAACCGGTACTAAATGTTTGGGTGTTTTTTTTAATTTTTGCTTTAATTTTGTGTTTTCAATTTGGCTTTATTTTCCATTTAATTCTTTTTTGTTTGCTGGTATTTCACGATACTACAAATTGTACACGTTATGCATATATATTAAATAGATTTTCTCGTACGTAGAACCGCATATATATATATATATATATATATATATATATATATAATATCATCGAATGTCTCACAGCCAACACCATTAACTATTCACACATATACACATGTATATACATATACAATTTCCACTACATGTTACCTTGGTGCCTTCGGAGCACGATGACAAGTGGTTCATGGGGGCGGTAGCGGGTAATAGTATTCTCGTTTCGGATCTATGACCTGGTCGAGCAAAAATCCGGCTATTTCCTCTCGAAGTGCTTGTATGCGGTCCGATGGTAGGAGCTTATCCCGCACCGATCTGAACTGTTAAGAAAGAGATCAATATGCATGTGTGTTAGTTGTGTGACTAGATATCGATAATGGTGTGAATAGTGTTCTGACAAAAACGTACCCAGTCCTGTCTATCAGATCTGCTCCTTTCGCACGTCATCATGCGAATGTTCTCGCAAACGTAGTATGCACACAGATTATTCCCTTTCGCCTGCCTCAGGACCTTTACGAGAATGGAATTGAATCAGATAATGATTAATCAAGCATAATAATTAATTAATAATATTGAAACAAGAATTAAAGAGATGGTAGCTAGCTAGTACTACTTAATTACTTACCCTGGGTCGATGTCAAAACAACTTTTTTGGCCACGTGCCTGGAGTCACCTTGATGAACTTTTCCCATGCCCTGCCCGCCGGCAAAGAAAATTAATAAACGGGTTATTAAATAGTTCATATCAGGAACTAATTAATAGTTAATAATGATTGAAATAACCTGTTGACTATCTCCTTCACGATGGTGTAGTCTGTATCTTCTTTAGTTAATGGGTCCAGTAATTCAACTTTTCCTTCCTCAACTTTAATGTCTAACAAGACCCAGTGCCAACTGCATACGCACACGTTTGCATGTCTTAATTAAGCGGGCATGTGCATAAAATTAATCAACTACCGTAAACTTAATTATTAACATCTAGCTAGCTGGTAAGCAAAAACAGAATTTGTAGTACAAGACAGTGTGACTCACGGGAAGTTGTAAGGAAGTAGTATATCTTCATTGGTATTGATGCGCTTCAAGAACTCTAGCATGCTTTCTTCTATATCATCTCGACAACATTCAATCTGCCATATGTCCTGATTAATGGTATTTGGGTCAATGAACCCAACGCCATAGCGTCCAGCTTTTTTCATTTCATACATCTTCATCATGCATATAATACCACAGAAAAAGAATATAGTAAGAATAATTACATGTAATGATTGATCAAAATTATCACTACATAACTAGCTTGAGACTTAAATTACAGAAAGAAATCACTTACAGACAATAGCAACTGACGATAGACTTGTCGAGTGCGTCTTGATTAAATAACTGAAATAGTTCTGGATACTCAATGGCCAGAGCTTTCTCATGGTAATAATGCTCATGCTTGGCATTCACCACGAGGGACTCTCGATTGGAAATCTTGGTAATGTTCATGTACCATTGATGCAATTGATACATTCTCGTTGTGAGGTCCTTGACCTTGTCTGGATGGACCAAAGGTTTACCCCGGACATATTGCCATGCTATTTCCGATTCTTTAAGCATAGACATGGGCTCGATTTTGAGGAGTTGTCCAACAGAGATATTGAGCATTTGAGCCTGCATTATACGATCCTCTGTTATTACCACATCGCCATGCTGGGGAACGCTAACGGTTTGCCCACAATAAAATTTGGCGCGCGTACTACTCCTCTCATGTGTTGTTGGCACAACAAGCGGGGGGATCGCTTGCGCCGCCTGTTCTCCCAACTAGGGAACGGTTTTCCCGCATTTTTTGCCAGCTGCTTCTTGGCTCGAGCTTGAGCTCGCTTCCTTCTGTAGTCGTGCTCGATGTGCCTTCCTGATTTGGTGCTTATAGTCCTAGTCAACAGGCTTGGGAGCTGGTTCTCTAGCCAGACGAATGAAGTGGTCAATTACTTTATCAGGCACTTTCTCCTTTGGCAGCGGTGCCGGTTTCGGTCCAAAATGGGCGTCCACTTGGGCTTGCACTATGGCTGTATTTTGCTCCTTAGTCATGTCGTAAGGCCTCTGAGGAAGAGGAGCGAGGCTTGGACCATATTTATATCGCTTGCCTTCGCCTCTACTTCCTGAACTACCTCGACTCGTACCGCTACGCACCAAAGCTGCGGGATGTCTCTTCTGCGATTGCTGAGACAGCGAAGACGACTGACGTGGAGTTGGACCAGGAGATGTGGCCTGACGATGTGCCGGACTTGAAGCAGGAGGTGTGGCATGACACGGTGCCGGACTTGCAACCGGAGAAGTGGCATGACGCTGTGCCGGGCTTGAAACTGGAGGAGTCAGCTCACGCGTTCGGGGACTTGGAGGAGGTGGCAGACTTCGAGGAGGAGTCGTCTCACGCGTTCGTGGACTTGGAGGAGCGGGAGTGTGCTGACTCGGTGGCGGACTTCGAGGAGTCGGCAGATGACGCAGTGTCGGTGGACTTCAAAAGATTATGCAATCCTTTCTCCATAGGATGATACGATGTATGGCTTCTCCGAGTGTTTGCTCGTCTTCACCTCCAGGAATGTCAAGCGTTAGCCCCGAATATGGGTCCACCACTTCATCAACCATGACACGAGCATAGCCCTCTAGAATCGGGATGCAATGGTAGGTTGCTTCGGGGGTAACTGGAAAAGCAACGCCGTCCGCCACCTTCATGGATATGTTCTTCATTTTGGAGTGTAGCTCGCAGTTAGTGTTCTCCATGATGTCATCCACAGGGTCTTTATCCAGCAGTGTGTCGCCCGGAGCAGAACCAACGCTGCTTCTCGGCATGGATGGGACGGTGCTATCCAATGCTAGACGATCATCCGCTTGCTGCTGCCGCTGCTGAGACCCCATTTCCTGGCTAAGTGAGTCGATCTGCTGCTGCTGCTGCTGGAATATGAGTGCCAGGTCCGCGTGCCTTGCTTCTAGGCCTTGAAGGCGTTCTGCGTCCTGCTTCCTCTGATCCTCCTCCAGCTTCCTCTTCTTCTCCTCCTCCATCTTCTTTTCTTGCACGGGACATGTAGTCGTCATTCCAGTCCGAAAAGCCCTCATACCAGGGAATAACACCCATGCCTCGTGTTCTTCCCGGGTGTTCAGGATTTCTAAGGGCGCACGTAAGCTCGTCGTTCTCTCTGTTGGGCGTGAACACCCCCGCTCGAGCTTCTTCTATTGCATTAATTATCTTTTGTTCGGCTCCTTTTAGACTTGCCTTCTTTGAAACCAGGCCTGTCTTCGGGTCCAACGCCCCCCCATGCGCATAGAACCAAGTTCTGCACCTGGGGGGCCAGTGTCGGGTAACCGGAGTGACCCCTGCATCCTCCATCTCTTGCTCAGACTTATCCCACTTAGGCAATGCCACCGCGTAGCCACCTGGACCCAGCCTATGGAACTGTGTCTTTCTTGCGGCATTTGCCTTGTTTTTCATCGACCGTTCCTTAGATATTTCTGAATCCTTGAAGGTCACAAAATCGTCCCAATGTTCTCTTTGCTTCTCCAGTGTTCCCTTGAAATCTGGAGTCTTCCTTTCATTAGTGAAATGATCTGGTAGGGTGAAATGTTCTTAAGAGCAGCGGCCTTGACTTTGTCCACATCTGCTTTAGTGAAATAATCTGGTAGGGTGAAATGTTCCATCAAAGATTTCACCAGGTCTTCTTTGGCTCTGCTATCGACCCAAGTAACACCTGGATGTTTTGTCTTTGGCTCTTTCCATTCTTGAATGGAGATCGGGAGTTTGTCCTTCACAAGAACTCCACACTGACGAGTCCACTTGTTCGCAATGTTCTTAGGCGTGAGGGGTTCGCCACTAGGATTGATGGATTCGATGTGGTACTTTACACCATCCTTCAACAATCTGCCCGGGCCTCGCTTTGTCTTGCTGTCTGTAGAAGCAGATTTGCTCGATCCGGAGGGCTGAATGAAGAAAGATCGATCCGTTAATATATCTTCAGTAAAAAAAAACATGTGATGATCACCATGATGCATGCTTATATAAATATACCTCGCCGGCAGTGTTTGTTATTTGAAGATCAGCATTGTCAGTGTCATCACAAACATTGTCTGTGTCATAATCATAATCATAGTTCATGACTTCATCAGCCCGGTCGTCGAGATCGAATATCTTGTCATCACCCTCTCCTGTATTGTTAAGATATTGGAAGCCGTCATCTGCTTCATTCAGATCATCTAGCCTGTGAGGGCTGCGTATGATGTCGAACAATTCCTCTTCTCTCTCTCTGCCGGTATTGTCCGCCATAGCTTTTACTTTACTAATAATACAGAAGAAACATAAAACAATTTAGTATTCAAATTACAATGCATGGATGCAATTAAGCAATAAGGAAAATCTGAATCTCGAATACATCCTCTCGAATATATAATCTCGAATACATCATCGTCTTAATATATATAATCTCGAATACATCGTCTCGAATACTATATATCGAATACATCACTGGCTAGGTACCTAATAAAGATCGAGTACTATAGAAGAATCTAGGGCGTCACTCGCGGTTCCTGGGGCGCGGGCGGTGCATACCCAAAGAGAAGGAACCATCACAGGATCATATCTCCGGTCATCTGCCCAAAGAACCCGCCAAGTAGTGGAGAACCTGACGTCGTCCATAGCAGCCATGTAGCGATGGACGTGCTCATCTTCCTCCCTGACACGGCGACGCACCACCTCCGGCGGGGCCGGCTGCCTCTGCACCGAATGTGGCCCACGCGAACGCCACCAAAGAAGATCAGGATCGACGACGGGACCCGAGGTCGGGTTCCTCACCAAGCGGCGCGCCCCTCCAGGTAGCACCTCCCAGTGCCAGCCCGGCGGAGACCAGTTCCGGACATGGGTCCCCTGAAGCATGACATCGTCGCGAACGGGTCGACGGCGAGGATGCGGGCCGGGCATATCGTCGAGAACAAATACTATATGCCCGCAAAAGGTAACATTTTTTAAATGATTGGATTGTGATAACTAAAATTCTATATATATGCAAATTCTAATAATTTGACATTAATCTAATTCATCTAACTAAAACTAATTCTAAAATTTCATGATTATATAACTAACATTTCCATAACAATTCTAATATTTATATAACTAAAAAACAGAAAAATTGCTAACATTTCTATAAATATTTCTAGACCTAAAAAACAGAAAACATTTATAACATTTCTATAAAACTAACATTTATAATATTTATATAACTAAAAAACAGAATAATTTCTAACATTTCGATAACTAAAAAACAGAAAAATTTATAACAAACAAACTAATGTGTGTAGTGTGTGTGTGTAGTGTGTGTGTGTGTGTGTAGTACTCTGTGTGTGTGTGTGGACATTG
>NC_057803.1:648053260-648063732 GCF_018294505.1 Triticum aestivum | reverse complement strand
GTACTAAAGGCCCCCCTTTAGTACCGGTTGGTGCCACCACCCGGTACTAAAGGGGGTGCGCTGGCGCAGTGCGGTGCGGCAAGTTTAGTCCCACCTCGCTAGTCGAAGGGCTACCGCACTGGTTTATAAGCCCCAGTGCGGTAGCTCTCTCTAGCTCCTCTCCTAAGCAGGCCTACTGGGCCTACGAATTCATTGCTGCTATGTGGGCCTACTGGGCCTTTGCGGGCCTGCATCCTGGCCCAACAAAAGGTTGAGTTTCTAATCGTATGCAGGCCGCTTTGGCCCAGTAGGCGGGCTTTTTTTATTTTCTTAATTTTTTTTTGCTTTTTTTTTGTTTTATTTATTTTTGAGTTGTTTTTTGCTGTATTTAGAGTTTCTTTGTGAATATTTTTGCTTTAGGTACGAAAATTTACAAACTTTGATCTGTTAGTGCCGGTAGTTTTCAAATTTGAATAGTTTAAATTTTGAATTATTTGAAATTTGTGTGAATCATTAGTTTGTGAATAACTTAACTTTGGAAAAAGATTTTTCAGTGATTCTTTTTTCTTATGTTTAATATAAGTGTGTTTTATCATTATATTCAATTTGGTAATGCTTAGGTTATTTAAAAATGAAATGCCTTTGTAACATTTCAGTTTTCGTCGGAAATCCTGATACTTCGAAAAAGATTGTCCATTTTGTACACGAAGTGTATCCAGTTTTTGCCATAACCCTCTCTACTTTTTTGCACATGCTATTTGTATAAAATTATGATACCATGCCAACTTTCAACCTTTTCTGAGTTCATTTCAAATGCTTTTCAATTTCAGGGTCATTTAGCTGGAAAAAAAAAATCAGTAAATGCATGAAAAAGAATTTGTTTGCACATAAAAAAATTTTGCGTTTCAAATGCCAAAACACATAATTAACTACCCTAACTATTACAGACGTTCCCTCCTGGGTGTGAAACACAGAAGAAAGTGATGATAGTGAAGCTGATCACACCCCAGATATTTGGGTGTGAAACTTTTTCTTCTCGTGTGTCGCTTTGCGCCGTAGCCAGGGAAAATCTTCATCATTTAACTGGATGCTCGAGTCAATATTCACTGTGAATGGAGCAATTTCAGCAAACTTTTCATAATCTTCTGACATGTCTCTCTTGTAATCCACTCCCACGATGTTTCTTTTTCCTGAAAGAACTATGTGGCGCTTTGGCTCGTCGTATGATCCATTCGCTTCCTTATCTTTTCTTTTTCTCGGCCTGGTAGACATGTCTTTCACATAAAAAACCTGCGCCACATCATTGGATAGGGCGAATGGTTCGTCTGTATACGCAAGATTGTTGAGACCCATTGTTGTCATTCCGTACTGCGGGTCTTCCGTTACCCCGCCTCGTGTCATATTGACCCATTTGCACCGAAACAAAGGGACCTTCAAATCACCTGATCCATAGTTAAGTTCCCATATGTCCTCTATGTAACCATAATATGTTTCCTTTCCCGTGTTGGTTGTTGCATCAAAGCGGACACCACTGTTTTGGTTGGTGCTCTTCTTATCTTGGGCGATCGTGTACAATGTATTCCCATTTATCTGGTACCCTTTGAAAGTCATTATATTCGAAGATGGTAACTGGGACAACGAGTACATGTCATTTTGAATATCGCCATCATTCAGGGCACGTTTCTGCAACCAACCGGCGAAAGTCCTCGTTTGTTTGCGCGTAATCCAGTCGTCAGACTTCTCCGGGTGTTTGCACTGTAGAAAATTCTTGTGTTCCTCCATATACGAAGCCACCAAGGCGGAATTCTGTAGAACTGTGTAGTGTGCTTCAGTGAGAGAATGCCCGTCCATACATATTATTTGATGCCTCCTAGCGTGCCTTTTCCTTCCAGTCTGCCCTTATGCCGCGATTCAGGAACACCAATCGGCTTAAGGTCAGGAATAAAGTCAATACAAAACTCAATGACCTCCTCATTTTCATGGCCCTTCGAGATGCTTCCTTCTGGCCTAGCACGGTTATGAACATATATCTTCAAGACTCCCATGAACCTTTCAAAGGGGAACATATTGTGTAAAGATACAGGACCCAAAACGTTAATCTCTTCGCAAAGGTGAACTGGGACGTGCGTCATGATGTTGAAGAAGGATGGTGGGAACACCAACTCCCTAACTGACAAGACATTGCACCAAATCATTCTGTAACCTTGGTATTATTTCTGGATCGATTACCTTCTGAGAGATTGCATTGAGGAATGCACATAGCTTCACAATGGCCAATCGAACATTTTCCGGTAGAAGCCCCCTCAATGCAACCGAAAGGAGTTGCGTCATAATCACGTGGCAGTCATGAGACTTTAGGTTCTGGAACTTTTTCTCTGCCATATTTATTATTCCCTTTATATTCGATGAGAAGCCAGACGGTACCTTCATGCTGAGAAGGCATTCGAAGAAGATTTCCTTCTCTTCTTTGGTAAGAGCGTAGCTGGCCTGACCCTGATGTATGTCGTCTTTTCTGTGCATACGTTGCTGGTCCTCCCGTGGCTCTGGTGTATCTTTTGTCTTCCCATACACGCCCAAAAAGCCAAGCAGGGTCATGCAAAGATTCTTCGTCACGTGCATCACGTCGATTGCGGAGCGGACCTCTAGGTCTTCCCAAAATATAGATTTCTTCTTCCACATGGGTGCGCGTCCGTCAGCGTCCTTCGGAACAGGTTGTCCGCCAGGACCCTTTCCAAAGATTACCTTCAAATCCTTGACCATATCATGTACATCAGCACCAGTACGGTGGCGAGGCTTCGTCCGGTGATCCGCCTCACCTTTGAAATGCTTGCCATTCTTTCTTACGGGATGCCTGCTCGGAAGAAATCAACGATGTCCCAGGTACACATTCTTCTTACAACTATTCAAATATATACTGTCAACAGTGCGTGCATCCGCGGTATTCCTTGTTTGTCTGTCCTGAAAGGTTAATGAGAGCAGGCCAATCATTGATGGTCACGAACAGCAACGCCTTTAGGTCAAATTCTTCCCCCATGTGCTCATCGCACGCACGTACACCTGTTCCATTCCATAGTTGTAAGAGTTCTTCAACTAATGGCCTTAGGTACCCATCAATGTCGTTGCCGGGTTGCTTAGGGCCTTGGATGAGCACTGGCATCATAATGAACTTCCGCTTCATGCACAACCAAGGAGGAAGGTTATACAAACATAGAATCACAGGCCACGTGCTATGGTTGCTGCTCTGCTCCCCAAAAGGATTAATGCCATCTGCGCTTAGACCAAACCATACGTTCCTTGGGTCACCTGCAAACTCCTCCCAGTACTTTCTCTCATTTTTTCTCCACTGTGAACCGTCAGCGGGTACTCTCAACTTTCCGTCTTTCTTACGGTCTTCTGCGTGCCACCGCATCGCCTTCACATGCTCTTTGTTTTGGAACAAACGTTTCAACCATGGTATTATAGGAGCATACCACATCACCTTGGCAGGAATCTTCTTTCTGGGGCGCTCTCCCTCGACATCACCAGGGTCATCGCGACTGATCTTATAACGCAATGCACCGCATACCGGGCAAGCATTGAAATCCTCGTACTCACCGCGGTAGAGGATGTAGTCATTAGGGCATGCATGTATCTTTTGCACCTCTAACCCTAGAGGGCAGACAGCCTTCTTTGCTTCATACGTACTCTTGGGCAATTCGTTGTCCTTTGGAAGCATATTCTTTATCATTACCAGCAACTTTCCAAATCCCTTGTCAGATACACCATTCTCTGCCTTCCATTGCAGCAATTCAATTGTGGTGCCCAACTTTTTTTTGTCAGCTTCGCAATTCGGGTACAACAATTTCTTGTGATCCTCTAACATGCGCTGCAACTTCGTCCTCTCCAGATAACTTGCGCAGTTTCTCTTTGCATCGGCAATGGCCCGACCTAGATCATCAGCGGGCTCATCTGATGCCTCTTCTTCAGCTTCTTTCTGCATTGCCGGCTCAGCTTCTTCCCCCATTGTTGTATCATCGTATTCAGGAAACCCATGGCCAGGATAGCCGTCGTCGTCCTTTTCTTCTTCATTGTCTTCCATCATAACCCCTATTTCTCCGTGCTTGGTCCAAACATTATAGTGGGGCATGAAACCGGACTCAAATAGGTGGACGTGAATGGTTCTTGACGTAGAGTAACTGTGACCATTCTTACAGCCAGCACATGGACAAGGCATAAAACCATCCGCCCGCTTGTTTGCCTCAGCGGCAAGCAGAAAAGTATGCACGCCATTAATGAACTCGGGAGAGCATCTGTCATCATACATCCATTGTCGGCTCATCTTCATTACACAACACCGAATAGACCGAATTAATACAAGTTCATACATAAAGTTCATACATAAAGTTCATATACAACACTTAATTAAATGCAACATACAAATAACTCTCTAGCTAAAGAATTTAAATGCAACAACAAATGCGATGAAGATCACAATTAAGGTAACAATTGATCCAACAGCATAATGATACCAAGCCACACTATCAATGGCATATTTTCTAATCTTTCTAATCTTCAACCTCATTTTCTCCATCTTGATCTTGTGATCATCAACGACATCGGCAACATGCAACTCCAATTCCATCTTCTCCCCCTCAATTCTTTTCAATTTTTCTTTCAAATACTTGTTTTCTCTTTCAACTAAATTTAACCTCTCGACAATAGGGTCGGTTGGAATTTCCGGTTCACATACCTCCTAGATAAAAATATCTATGTCAAGGCATAATTTGTCATAAGCACGAAATGTAACAACTAGTTTTAAAAGAGAATATACCACATCCAAATCATAACAAGGACGAGGGCCGACGGGGACGGATATCAAAACCATGGAACTATGTATAACAAACAACGTACGGGTAAGATAATTATACGAGTAACTATATATCCAAATCACATAAACATCAATTTGGTAATGTAAAACATTCATGAACAAGAGCCTCACCAGAAGGTGGTGCCGGCGACGGGAAGGTGCGGGCGATCGACGGTGGTTACGACGGAGATTTAGAAGGCACTAAGTAAACCACACCTACATATGCAAACTAAGTGTTTTTTTGTGCTCAAATTGCATATAAATCAAATACTAGCAAATATAATTATTCCTCCCAAAGTAATCACTATACAAAGCATTGCAAGAGCTAATCTAGCAATGAGAGTTGAAAGGACAAAGTTGCTAACCTTTGTGATCATTTGAATGGATGGGGGCCTTCAAATCTTGACAAATTTTGGGCAAAATTTGTGAGGAGCTCGAGGAGAGAGGGGGAAGAACATAGGAAGTGAGGGGAAAGGGGAAGAACAGAGTGGCTCGGGGGGACGAAGGGTTTATGTACATCAACCTTTAGTACCGGTTCGTGCCACGAACCGGTACTAAAGGTGCTGGACAGGCCCCAGACTGACAACACCCTGCCACCACCCTCTTTAGTACCGGTTCGTGGCACGAACCGATACTATAGGTTCGCCACAAACCGGTACTAATGAGAACGGTCGGCTAGCCGTTGGAACCGGCACTATTGGACACATTAGTGCCGGCTCAAAACCAAATCGGCACTAATGTGTCTCATATTAGGTCCTTTTTCTACTAGTGTCTCCCGCAAAGCTCTATTGGATTGGAGTTCGTGGGACGTCATCGAGCTGAACGTGTGCAGAACTCGGAGGTGCCGTGCATTAGGTACTTGGATCAGTCGGATCGTGAAGACGTACAACTACATCAACCGCATTGTCATAACGCTTTCTCTTTTGTTCTACGAGGGTACGTGGACACACTCTCCCTGCTCGTTGCTATGCATCACCATGATCTTGCGTGTGCGTAGGAATTTTTTTGAAATTACTACATTCCCAACAGAACGGGTCATTAGTCTACAACATAGATATGCAAAAACTATTTAGAATAAGTTCATGATAAATTAATTTCAATTAATAAAATTACTAATGAAATCCCACTTAAATTAACATCCCTCAAGTTATCTAAGTGATACATGATCCAAATCAATTAATCTCATGTCCGATCATCACGTGAGATGGGGTAGTCATCAATGGTGAACATCTCTATGTTGATCATATGTACTATATGACTCACGTTCGACCTTTCGGTCTCCAGTGTTCCGAGACCATGTCTGTACAAGCTAGGCTCGTCAAGTTTAACCCAAATATTTTGCTTGTGCAAAACTGGCTTACACCCGTTCTATGTGAACGTAGAGTCTATCACACCCGATCATCATGAGGTTCTTCGAAACGACGAACTTTAGCAACTGTGCAGACTCAGGGAGAACACTTTTATCTTGAAATTAAGTGAAGGGCTCATCTTAATTGTAATTGTACCATTGTTCTAAGTAAAATAAGATGCATAAATCATAAACATCACATGCAAGCAAAAATATCTCCATCCCCAAAGCATCGGCATGATCTCCATCATCACCGGCGCGACACCTTGATCTCCATCATTGCGTTGGGGTCGTCTCGCCAACTATTGCTTCTACAACTATTGCTAACGCGTAGCGATAATGTAAAGCAATTACATGGCGCTTAATGATTGACACGCATGTCATGCAATAATTAAAAGACAACCCTAAGGCTCCTGCAGGTTGTCGATATTACAAAACATGATCATCTCATAAAACAACGTATATCACATCACATCTGACCATATCACATCAGAACATACCCTGCAAAAACAAGTTAGACGTCCTCTACTTTGTTGTTGCAAGTTTTACGTGGCTGCTAAAGGAAACTAGCAAGAACCATTCTTACCTACGCAGAACCAAAACATTGATTTATCAAGTTTGTTGTTTTAACCTTCTTCAAGGACCGACCATAGTCAAATTCAATTCAACTAAATTAGGAGAAACAGACACGCGCCAGCTACCTTTATGCAAAACAAGTTGCATGTCAGTCGGTGGAACCGGTCTCATGTACATGGACATGTAAGGTTAGTCCGGGCTGCTTATCCACCAATGTAGCCCAATGAAAATAAGACGTTGGTGGTAAGCAGTATGAACATCACCACCCAGAACTCCTTTGTGTTCTACTCGTGCATATCATCTACGCATAGACCTGGCTCAGATACCACTGTTGGGAAACATTGCATGGATTTTTTTTCTACGCACACGCAAGATCTATCCATGGAGATGCATAGCTAGGAGATGGGAGAGTGTGTCTATGTACCCTCGTAGATCGTTAAGAGGAAGTGTTTATCAACGCGGTTGATGTAGTCCTACACCTTCACGTTCAGCTCGATGACGTCCTTGCCTTCTTGATCCAGCAAGACGGGTGAAGTAGTAGACGAGTTCTGGCAGCACAATGGTCTGGTGACGGTGGTGATGCAACTATCTCCGCAGGGCTTCGCCAAACACAACGAAAATATGACCGAGGACGAACTAGAGGGAGAGGGGCGCGACACATGGCTTGGGAATCATGGTGTGTGTTGCCCCTCTCCCTCCTCACATATATATATAGGTGGAGGGGGGCACAACCCTAGGGACGCCCCAAGGAGCTGGCACGTGCCCTAGGGTGCCTGCCCTGGTCGCCCCCCCCCCTTCCATATTTGTGCATGGGGGAGGAAAGGGGGGCTGGCACCTCCCCCTTCCTTCCCTCCCTTCTTGGTGCGTGGGCAGGGGTGGAGTGGTGCTCCAGCCCCCTTGTGGGCTGGTGTGCTCCTCCCTTTGGCCCATAAGGCCCACCACTTACCGGTGACCTCCCCGAACCCCTTCCGGCACTCCGGTAAATATCCATGACTCTCCGAAGCCTTTCCGGTGACCAAATAGCATCGTCCTATATATCACCTCTAGACCATTCCGGAGCTCCTCGTCATGTCCGTGATCTCATCCGGGCCTTCGAACAACATTCGGTCACCAACTCACATAACTCATATAGTACTATATCGTCAACGAAATTTAAGCATGCGTACTCTACGGGTTCGAGAATGATGTAGACATGACCGAGACTCTTCTCCGGTCAATAACCAATAGCGAGACTTGGATGCCCATATTGGTTCCTACATATTCTACGAAGATCTTTATTGGCCGAACCATTATGACAACATACATAATTCCCTTTGTCTGTTGGTATGTTACTTACCCGAGATTCGATCGTCGGTATCTCTATACATATTTCAATCTCATCACTGGCAAGTCTCTTTACTCGTTCCGTAATAGATCATCTTGCAACTAACTCATTAGTCACTTTGCTTTAAAGCTTCTTGTGATGGTGTATTACCGAGAGGGCCCCAAAGATACCTCTCCGATACACGGAGTGACAAATCCCAATCTCGATCCCTGCCAACTCAACGGGCACCTTCGGAGATACCTGTAGAGCATGTTTATGATCACCTAGTTATGTTGTGACGTTTGATAGCTCACAAGGTATTCTTCCTGTATCTGGGTGTTGCATGATTTCATGGTCAAAGGAGTATGTTTTTGACATTAAGAAAGCAGTAGAAATAAACTGAACGATCATATGCTAAGCTAATGGATGGGTCTTTGTCCATCGCATAATTCTTCTAATGATGTGATCCCGTTATCAAATGACAACTCATGTCTATGGGTAGTAAACCTTAACCATCTTTTGATCAACTAGCTAGTCTAGTAGAGGCTCACTAGGGACACGGTATTTGTTTATGTATCCACACATGTATTTAAGTTTCCGGTCAATACAATTCTATCATGAATAATAAACCTTTATCATGAATAAGGAAACATAATAATAACAACTTTATTATTGCCTCTTGGGCATTGGGCATATTTGCATCACCAACAACAAGTGGAAGTACACTATATCCATGGAAGACTACGCACTCAATTCGCTATAACTCATATTCTCAATGTAGTGCCTTTTTGCTTTTTTTGAACAGTTTTGCTAAGCATTTATGTAGGAGAGCAAGTTGTTGAGACTCCATGGTTTGTATCATACTCATGAAACATAGATATAACATACCATTGGTGGTCATATTTATATGGAAGATATAGCCACACATGATGCCGGTGTTTGAGACATTTACATAATATATATTTCACGAGATATTTTAGCATGCAAGATCATCATAAATAATTGAAATCTCGAGTGCCATATATAAGGGCATGTGCCATCTTTTATTTGGACTTGGTTAATGCGTGTCCTTTCAAATTCTAACGAAGTCGTCCTCAGTTTAATTCAAAATAATTACATGTTCCTTGAAAGAAGGCAAAAAATTCGGCTTCTCACACTCGCTTTGTATTAGGCGCAATTATGGTGTTCAAAAAATGACCAGAGCAAAGTGGCCCTCCAAAGTAATTCCAGATGGAGGCAGCGGTACATTTCTCTTGTTGTTTCCTTCAAAGGACTCTGGGCAACTAGTTGAGAATTCGCTTGACTCCTACTTCCTAGTGCATAAGCCAAATTAAATCAGCATTCACATAGTCAAATAAGAGATGGCATAAGACCATGTTGTTAAGTTTGACTTATCTTGATGCTCCATAAGATGATATGGAGAATATTATACAAAGATTTAACGTGTATATCCAAGCCAAACTCTGTAGCCATCGCTGATAGGAAAGGTTACAAACCAGGAAAATAATTATTTAATCTTAATCCGTTTTTGCTGTGAAGTATCTCATTATCCCTTCCTTATATTTTTGTAGTCTAGTAATCTAGGGGCACGTGCTTGATTTGCTTCCCTTGGAGGCTGTCCCATTGTGGTCCACATTTTTTGTTGTTGCGTTCACAAGTAGTTTACTTGATCACTCAAGCACTACCTTGAGCATAGGTGCAAGACCATCATGCCTGGTAAGCAGATAACAATTCAGCACCGAGCCAAACATAACCACAAGTACAAGATAGCTCTTTAGGACTAAGCACTCAATTCGCGATAACTCGTATTCTTAATCTAGCACCTTCTTTTTCCTGCAATTGTTTTTCTAAGAGTTGATGTAGGAGAGGAAGGTGTTGAGACTCCATGGGATGTGTCCTACTCATGGAACATAGCTAGAACATACCAACGGTAGTCTTATTTATATGGATGAGTCACATGATGAGTTTGTTAGAAACATTTATATAGTATATATTTCATGAGATATTTGAGCATGCAAGAGCTTCATCAATAATTGAAGTCTCTAATGCTATACATAAGGGCATGCGCCATGTTTTGTTTGTACTTGGTTGATAAGTGTCCTTTCATATTCTACGAGCCAACTCATTCAATATTCTATGAGGGAAAGTCTTTAATTAATATGTGCTTATATAATGCTTGTTAATTAGCTTCAGATCGGAAATATTTGTGATGCACATATCAATGTCTACCCTCTCAATAGTTGTTGAGTCGGATTATTGGGTCGGTGAGCCAAAGCAACTAAACAAAGGGACTCTGAATTTAATTCTCAATAACATGATGTATTCCTCAAAACAAGGCAAATTGTGGCATGATTTATTATGCACTCCTGTGTCGTAAATACTCTTGTAAAACAGAACATTTAGGGAATATATTTAGAGCC
>NC_057803.1:648032885-648053000 GCF_018294505.1 Triticum aestivum | reverse complement strand
ACATCCATGAAACAACACCAAAGTAGCCCTCTGGCCGAGCAATCCCAAACGGAGGGAGTGGTACATTTCTGTTGTTGTTTCCTCAAAAAGATTCACGACAAGCTAATTAAAAATTAATCCTATTTCTAACAAAAATTAAATCCATTTTCACATAGTAAAAGAAGAGATGACATGTCCACATATGTCCATGTTTTTATGTTCGACTAATCTAGATGCTTCAAAGAATCATATCAAGAATATTCTAAAAACACTTGACATGTTGGCCAAGATAGGCCATGATATACATTCCTTTCCCAAAAGGAACATGTAACGATTGTAAAACAGGGTAAATCGTACTCATTCCAAACAAGGATACACGTAATTCTTAAAGTAACACAATTTACTAGAACATGAAATTCACAAGTGCTATCGAAAACCCAAACATCCAATAGATAGGAGATGGAGCATTTTCTGGAGAAGATCAGTATTATACTTGTATTCTTGTATTCTTGTACATGCTGGCTGTTGCTTCTGTACATACTTGTATTCTTGTAGAACAGGTCATTCCAAGGAGACAAATCGTTATCTATGGCCACTTCACGAAACAGACTTTGGCCCCACTTTATAGATAAATCAGCACTGTCTATGGGCACTTGATGAGAATTTTCCAAGGTAGTGCAATGTGAAGAAGGGTGGTCATGACTTCTGTGCGGATCGTACAAGGGGATCCTTAGGCTCTACTACAAGTGGCCACTCCTCTAGGTGTAAGTATTTGGGGACATAGAGGAGGGCTCGCAACTGTAGTTGCACAGCAAATTGCCGCTGTTCTTAATAAACACTCGGGAGATACTGGAGTCGCAAATGAGCCATAATGTTGTGTAGTGGTGCCCCGGCAGTGGCAACTTTGTTGTGCGGAAGCCATCGGACTTGTCGCAGGACATGCTGCCCAAGTACTTGGGGCTTTATTGGGAAGCTCAACACCTACGTCATCTATGCTTTCAGGCCGAACGACTTCTTCTGAGACTTCACTAAGACTATGTCATATATTTAGCCAGCTAGAAGATATAGAGTAGGTCACAAACATTTTACCGACACCTCCCACACCCATGCCTACGCAATGCACTACTTTTTTCCATCAGCATGTCAGCTCAACTTTGTTGCATTCTTCTTCTTCTCTTAGCCTATGGTTCCATCACTGGCTAGAAGCTTTATATGTAGCTGCCAACATTACTGTGGAGCACAAAATGATGAGGTGGTTGTTGCACCCATCAATCCGAAAGCGAGCAGATGTGAGTAAGCCATATTAACATATGCACTCAACTACGTACTGAAGTCAGGTAGAGTGCAACAGTACCGCCTCAAGTGGTCATAAATAGTGTGTACACCAAGCAGTAAACCCATATGATCCGATGTGATTTGGATATGTGCACCAAGTGTCGTGTTCAATTCACGGGATTCTTACATACTGCTCCTAGTTAAATCTGGACAGAGAGTTTGAGACAATTACATTCTAAATTCACTTCAATTTGCACATGGACTCAACTTTCTAGCATTTTGACGGTTACAAATATAGAACCAACATACCAGAAAGATTTTTTTTTAATGGCTTCAAATGATTACATAGTCTAATGTTGAGGTTAAATAAACTACCTACCAGAATGTCCTGCGCGTACTGAACACCAACTGATTAAATGATGAAGTGCTGATTTTTAGCTCCAGCGGCCTGTTTCGATAGCTTAATGTGCATGTTTTAAGCCATCAGTGAATATCATTATTTTTTTGCGGTGGAGCGAATATCATTTCCCTCGCATGAGTTAATTTGTACACAAGTCCAACAATATTGGAGAATTGCACGTCTTATCTTGCAGGACTATATACAGATGAACTGTATATGCTTGCATAGTTTCGGCTTAGTCAAATTCAAGCTATTGGCCCCGTAAATAAAATAGAGTACGATTCAAGGAACTAAATGAAAATGGGTATGTGCTGAGGTAATACTGCCGTTTGCTTAATTCTTAATCATAATCACAGTAAATAAATATTAATTGCTTGGATTCATCTGTCAAGAATGAATGGGGATGTAGCTTACTTAATTATGCATGTAAGAGGCAGGGGGGTCGATACCTCCCATCTCCATTTTTTCTCTCTTTTCCGGTGCAAAAAATGACGGGGGAAAAGGAAGGCGATTCTCTTATTTCTTTTTTCTTAGCGCCCGAAAGATAGGGCAGGTACTCGGTATTTTTTTTAGGCTATATGGCTGGTGCTCGTTTTTTTTAATCCATAGTGCTGGTACTCATTTTTTAGGGGTATAACAAAAATTTATTGCTCAAAGTCCACAACTCGTGGAATACAAAATGGATCATGTGGTATTGACATCCAGACATGTCTTCCCTGATCCAAAGAATGCGAGTATTTGGCTAATCTATCAGCATCATGATTTGCTGCTCTACCTTCAAAAATAAACTTACAATTAAAATTTCGAGCTCTAGACTTAATTTCACAGATGATGGCCCCATAATTCCCTTTGCTTGCCTTCTCAATATCTGTAATTACCTGTTTTGAGTCAGAGGCGATGAAAAATCCTGGAGCAAGAGATCTTCTGCCAAAGCTAAACCCTCTCAGCAAGCTAAAACTTCCAGGATCGCCACATCCGTTATACCCGTTATAACCAGGGCTGAGCTTCCCAAAAAGTTTCCCATTTCGTCTCGACAAACTGCAGCTGCTGCCCCTCTTACATGCGCTTTTGAGACTGCAGCATCCACATGGATCTTTGGATGCCCCGCGGGAGGTGCTTTGGGTCTAAGTACAGCAGGTCTCTGACCTGCTGCATGTTTCTTCCCTGGTGTTGTTAGGAGCTCGAGCTCACTAATGAAATGTGTGATGAACTGGTGGGTTGCGGACGGACTTTGGAAAATTTGATCATGTATTGCCTTTCTTCTCGCCCACCACAATGCCCCAGAATGTGACTGTGAGTCGTATGAACGCATCGTGTGACAACGTGTCGATCATAGTGAACAACCATTGCCTTGCATTTGGCTCAGCCGTTGCACATAGATGCTCCACCAGCTCTCTATCAACTAAAGCCCATACGCATCGGGACATCGAACATTCCAACATGGAATGACGCCAAGCGTCCTGAGTGCCACACAGCCCACGTGCACTAGACGAGGCCATCCTTCTGTGTGTGCGGACATCTTCTGTAGGAAGTGATTGTTTTGCTAGTCGCCATAAAAACATTTGAATTTTACCGGGGACTTCAGTTTTCCAAAGCAAATTCCATGATGATGCCTCACCGTCAGTACTTGATGAACCAGAAGAACCATCAAGCCAGGCGTCTCTTCGCGGTTTGGTGTCAATCATCAACCTGTAAGCAGATCTGACAGAAAAAGACCCATTTTCTCATAAAGCCGGTGCCAAGTATCTGGGGTATTGCTAGTACAGATAGGTATCTGTAAGATTGTGTGTATGTCAATCGGCAAGCAGATTTCTGCCAACTTAGTCTGATCCTAGGCCGCCGAAGTTGAGTCAATCAATTCCGATACCAATTCTGGGGGGTTATTCACTCGTGCCCCAAAAGGCCTCATCATCTCCTTTCTAGGAATCCAGTTGTCCGACCATATATTGGTAGAGCTGCCATTAACAATGGTTTGAACCAAACCTTGTTTTAATATATCCCGCCCTTCAACTATGGCTCTCCAGATTTGACTTGGATGATTGCCCAACTGAGCCGACAAAATAGAAGTGTTTGGGAAGTATGCACTTTTGAGGATTCGAGCACTTAGAGCTTCTACACACTGTAATATTCTCCATGCTTGCTTTGCCAAAAAAGCCAAGTTAAACAATTCAAAATCCTTGAAACCCAATCCTCCCATGCTCTTTGGTTGTGTCATTGCCACCCATGAGACCCAATTAGGTTTCCTTTTGCCATCTTTACTTCCCCACCAGAACTTCCGTATTAGCATATTCAAGTGCTCACACAATCCCCTGGGCAACTTAAAGCAAGACATGGAAAAAACTGGAACTGCCTGGGCTACCGATTTGACTAGCACCTCCTTGCCTGCTGAAGACATTGTTTTCTCTATCCACCCTTCAACTTTACTAGACAGATAGTCCTTCAGGTACATAAAGTCACCGTTTTTGGAGGCCCCAACTTCAGAGGGCATTCCCAAATATTTAGCACTCAAGGTCTCATTTGGAACCTGTAGCAATGCTTTTACCTCATGCCTTATGCTTTCAAGACATTTTTTGCTGAAAAATATCGATGATTTGCCATGATTGATCCTCTGGCCCGAAGCCTGACAATATGTGTTCAGCAATTGGTTTACCTCATTAGCCCCTTCTGCACTAGCCTTAAAAAACAGCAGGCTGTCAACAGTGAATAATAGGTGATTGATTGGTGGCGCCGAACGTGCCACCTGTATTCCACCTATGTTGGATGACTCGTCAATGGATTTTAAAAGCCAAGAAAGGCCCTCTGCTGCAATCAAGAATATGTAAGGGAAATCAGGTCTCCCTGTCGAATCCCATGGGTAGGTATGAACTCCTCTAGCTTCTTACCGTTAAACAAAACAGAAAACTTGGCAGATCTTACCATGCTCATCACTATATTCACCCATCTCTCTGTGAAGCCTAGTTTTAGCATCATTCCCTAGAGATAATCCCATTCAACTCTGTCATACGCCTTCATCATGTCCAATTTGAAATGCACAATATCTATTTTTCTTTGCTTTGTTTCTCTTCATAAAATGGAGACACTCATAAGCTACGATGATGTTATCAGTAATAAGCCTGCCTGGGACAAATGATGATTGCTCTTCTGAGATAATGTCAGGAAGTGCTAACTTCAGCCTTTTTAATATGACCTTGGAGGCTATCTTTTAAAGGACATTGCAAAGTGATATAGGCCTGAACTGTGTCAAAGACGTGGGATTCTTTACCTTAGGTATTAAGACAAGAATGGTATTATTAATGCACTCCGCTGATTCTGTCCCATTGTTTATACGAAGGACAGTATTTTTGACCTCAGTGCCACAGACGTCCTAGTGACGTTGAAAAAAATGAGCAGAAAATCCATCTGGACCTGACGCTTTTGTTGGGAACATCTGGAAGAGACCCACATTTACCTCCTCTTGGGTATAGGCCGCTTCTAATATTTGGTTCATCTCGAGAGTTACTTTTCTTGGCACCACATCTAGGACTCGGTTCATGTCATGCACTCCGTCTGACGTGTATAAGTTACTGTAAAAAGCTGTAGCGTGTGCCTCCATCTCTGAAATCTCATCTGTGAGGCTCCCGTCAGGTAATTGCAAAGCCTTTATTTGATTTTTCCTTCTACGCCTGCTTGCCCGTAAGTGAAAAAAATAAGTATTCTTATCACCGTGAAGAAGCCACTCAACACGCGCCCTCTGACGCCATAAAATCTCTTCTCTGTGAAAAAGTTCCACGAGCCTAACACAGATCTTGATCTCTGCATGCGAAGGTTCTGTCCGTCCAGGCACAGCGCGCATGATGGAAAGTTGCTCCTGCAAGCATCGAATCTCCCGTCTGACATTCCCATATACATTCCGATCCCATGCAGACATATCAGACGAAAGTGATTTCAGCTTTTGTTTAATCCCCTGAACAGTGTTGTCTTGTCCCTTTCCCCAGCTCTCAACGACTGTGTTTGCTAGCTCATCATGGGATTCGGCAAATTTAACAAATTTGATCTGTGGATGAAATCAAATCACATAATGAACTGCCCGTGAAACTATTTCACGCGGCTGACCTTTTTGTGTGACGCCTGACACGAAGGCGTCATACTACATTTTGCAACGCCTCACAGATAGGCGCTACACGCCTGACCAGCCTTGCACCCCAAACTGCCTAAAAATTGCTAAGTCATTGTGTAGAGCCTAAGAGCTAGGCGCTGCACTGTATAGTGTGGCGCCTAGCTCTCAGGTGCTGCACTAGTGGTTGCACTACAAAATGAAGCAACCACTAGTGCAACGCCTAGAAGCTAGGCGCTACACTGTATAGTGTGGCGCCTAGCTCTCAGGCGCTGCATACTGACTTAGTAATTTTCGGATCACACGGGTGAGACGCTGGCCAGGCGTGTAGCGCCTATCTGTGAGGCGTTACATAGTGTAGTGTGGCGCCTTTGTGTCGGGCGTCACACAAAAAGGTCAGCCGCGTGAAATAGTTTCACGGGCAGTTCATTCTGTGACTTGATTTCGTCTATAGATCAAATTTGTCAATTTTGCCATGGGATTCCCACATCACCTCGTATTTAAAGCTCTTGGGCCTACGAGTGCATGCATGCACATTGCTCAGCCGGAGCAACAAGGTTGCATGATCAGATGATGATGCATTCTCGTGACTCAATTCTGCATGCGGCGTTGCAAGCGTCCAATTAGCTGTAGCTACACATCTGTTAAGCCGGACACGGGTATAAGTGCCCCATGTCACCTTATTTTCGAAAGTCCATGGAATACCCTTGAAACCTATGTCAGGAAGTCCACATGTATCCAAAGCATCCCTAAATGCATCCATTTGTGCTTGGCTCCGGCTACCCACTCCATCGTGTTCACTAGCATGGATCACCTCATTGAAATCACCCATTGCTGCCCACTACAACAAAAACATCGGGTATGATCTCTTTTTCTGGGTCGCTTTTTTATTTGTCTCTAGACTCACGAACACAAGCAACCTAAAGACGTTTCTTAAGACGTTTTCAGAGCGACACAAACTTTTGATTGTGATTAGCCTTCAACAAATAAGTATTTAATTTTAATTAACTTAGAGACGATTTGTAAGACGTTTTTATGTACGACTCTATTCTTAGAGACGATTTGTGAGATGTTTTAATGTGCGACTCTATTCTTATTTTAGACTAAAGAAAAGAGATAAATACTCCCAGAGTCTAAAAACAAGGGATCGTTCCAGCAGTCGATCGGGATCGCCTCGATCTGAAACCGCATTATCGCAACAGCTGTCCCATCCACGGCGCGACACGAAACGAGATCGTCTCGTCGGTTGTCGCCTTCGCCTCGTCAGAGCGATCAGAATCGAGCTGTTGTCATTGCCTTTGTAGCTGCTTGTCCCAATTTTCTGGGATCGATACTTCAGTCTGCTGCAATTCTTTCGTCGTTGCTACAGGAAACGAGATCGCCTCATCGAACCTATCTATGACCGACTGACCGACTCCAGCCTCCAGGTGCTTAGCGAATCCTCCTTTCCGATTAGCTTCGGTTCCTACTCCTAATTCCTAATTTCCTAATTATTTTCGTAGGAATCGCTACTTCGTTACAGATTGGTTCTTACCTCCTCGGTTAAAGATCACAGTCTAGTAGTTCAACCGGACAAGACCCAAAACTAGGTGAGTTAGACGGTTCGTTTAATTGCAAAATATGAACGCACGGCATTCAATTGATATATAATATTGTATAACTTCTATTCATCTTTTTATCTTGTGCTTCAATAATACAGATTTGAGTCATCATGAGGAAAAATCATTTTGGTCCATATAAGCGCAAGAGAAAAGAAAGAACAAAATTTAATTAGTACATCTTATATTATACACTAAATAAAAAATTTCTGCGAGATACATATACATTATAATTGCTTGTTAGTTCATTTTTATAGGAAGATAGGGCCCCATTTTTTAGTTTCGCACATGGCCCCGGATTTTGCCGGCCCGGCGCTGGCATGTGCGAGCGCCAATCATCCGGCCGCAATGACACTTCTATAGTTTAATTTTTACTGTTCAGTTATTAATTATTAATATATAATAAAATAAAGGAAGGCACGTTTCTCCAAATTTTTGGTTTATTCACTTTATAGGATTATTTTCGTCCGCCGCAGGAACCTACTAAAATCATATGAAAAATGATTGTGTTTAACCGACGAATCCTATTTTTAGGTCGACCTACTCCGCTGACCGACACATGTCCCATGGTCCTGCAGAACACATGCCATTTTCTCGTTCGTCTCTCAGCTCCACCAGGGGGTGAGGCTCGCCACGCGCATGGCTTTCGTGCTTGCGACTGGTCCGAGCCCTCAACCGCTGTTCACCGTCAAGAGGCAGGCCTCCACCGTCGCCCTTCCTTCCTCTCATTTTTTCTCCTCCCACACACCTCTTTCTTTCCCAACAGGACCGAGCTCTTGAAGCCATGACCACTATCGGAACCTTTTTGGTTTGTCGTGGCCAGCAGCACCGCTGCCGCGAGATGAGTTTCTGCAACAACATGCGAGCAACCACTTATTGTAGTTTTTCTTATTGTTTCGGCAACAAGCTTTTTGTTGCCAAGGAAACGAGCGCAACACTACGTTTATGCAAAGGGGCAACAACCAAATTCATTTTGTATAGGAAAGGTCTTGTTTCTGAAACATAGGCCATGTTTGAAAGAAAAACGGTTGAACAGAAGCGCAACAAGGCTCGTGTTTCAAAACGCCAAGTGGAACACAAGCATTGTTGCAATGGTTGATGCACGCTCATGGGAAGAAGATCAGACAGTTGTCGAACTCGTGATCCTATGGCTACTGAGGCGGCGGATGTTTCAAAACATTACCCGGCCGAAGCATAGCAGGCCCCAAATCATATGTGTCAAAGCTGGTAAAAGATAATCTATGAAGCGACTCAAAACAAAACTGCAGATTTTTGGCGCACCGTTGGGCCTTCATGCCGGGCAGCCACACCATCGAACAATATGAGTATAACACAACCCCAAAAAAATAGGGTCGCGCTAACTGCCACACGTCTGGCAGGAAGGAAGACGCACCACACGTCTCTAATGTAAACAGATTGCCACGTCATCGCATGCATGCATGCAGGAATTTTTTTGGATTTTCAGTTTTTAAAATGTTTTATCTCTTAAACGAAAAATCCAATTGAAAATCCGTTTTCACCATTAAATCCCTTGCGAGGAGATCTTCGAAACTAGATCCCATGTTGATATGTTTTGATGAAAAAAAATTTGGATTAAAAGTTGCCATGTCTATTGCATATGAATTGCCATGATGTTTACACTGAAGTTGCCATGATATCTTTCAGCTATTTTCTTCTACATTTAAAAGTAAATTTTGACATTTATAAAACGGGGAATTAAGAAACTAGACTTGCCATGAACCATAAACTAAAATTGCCATGATACATGCACGTAAAATTGCCATGGTTCATACAAAAAATAATTTTCATGGTCAAAGTACTGGAGTTGCCATCATCAAAATACTAAAATTGCCATGATCTACAAACTAAAATTGCCACATGGCAACTTTAGTTTAAGCCCTATGGCAACTGCAGTGTAAACATCGTGGCAACTTCTGGCAAAAAAAAATTCATCGAAACATATCAACATGGGGTCTAGTTTTGAAGATCTCGTCGAAACGGATTTAATGGTGAAGACGGATTTTTAGTTCGCTTTTTTATTTAGGAGATACAACATTTTTAATCCGAAAAGCAAAAAAAAAAATCTGCTGATGTCATCTATTCATACGTGGCAAAATGAGTGGTGATGAAGGCGTGTGGGCGATGTGCAAACGCCCACACGTGTGGGCGTTAACATTTTCACAAAAATATTGAAAGAAACAGAATTTGAACCTATGACCTCGAAGATTGATGTATGGTCCAGTGTCCTACCAAAAGGACTAACACATGGTTGTTTAAACTTGGGGGGTAGATCCCACTTGATCCGTTGCGTAACCTACGTGTTAGTTTTTTTTTTTGAGGGGGATCCGTGTCAGCTAATGCGCCCAACAATCTGGGCCTGGAGCTGCCCTCCCTGACGAAATCCTTGCTATGGCCCATCTAATTGGCCCAACAAGTATGTGGTGCAATACGATGACCAATTGATGAGGCAGCTAATTGTTCACAGACCCAAAAGAAATGCCCACTTTCAAGTTTTGTTCAGTTCTTCAAAAAATGTTTGTGTTTTCAAACTTTGTTCAAAATTTCGAGAAATGTTCCCATTCCCAAAAAAGTGTATACAGATTGAAACATGTCTCGTAATAGGTCCCATTTCTCGTACCGCTCTTGGACTTGTGCCTCGCCATAGACAAAAGTGAACCGAAAATGGAAGTTGACAAGTTCCTCTGTTTCCATATCTATATGATACTGAGAATAACCAATAACTTTCGCTTTTATTGAATTTTCCAAAATACACCAAGACCACAACTCCTACTAGCACTACTAACTGCAAAGCTTTTATTGAAACCTAGACAGTCTACCATACTTTTGACTCTAGAGCCCTCTATCTGAGTTTCACTAATACATAATATAGAGGGGGCAAAACACTTCGTTAGATCACAAAGCTCTCGAACTGTCGTAGGTTTGCCAACCCCATGACAGTTCCAACTTATGATACTCAATGGGCCCAGCGACGCCCATCTTGTGAGCCCGCCAAATTCTTTGCAGCCGTAGCTGTATCATTGCCGTCACTGTTTGCCTTTGACCTCTTTGGATCCCTCTTCGGCAGAGGACTCATCAAAGATGTAGCCTGGGGGATTATTGCAAGCTGGTTGGTTTTAGGATCCCCTAAAATCTGTTCAGTCCCACTATTTCCTTCAGTTTGCACTGTGTTGTTTTCTCTCTTCCTGTTAGAGTCAAGCATATCAACGCCATTCTGTTCCTCTGTTGGTTCCTCAAAATCCTCATATTGTGTTGTGTTGTTCCTTCCTCCTCCATGTCCGCCTCGACGGCCTCCCCGGCGTCCTTGACCCCGGCCAGGACCACGACCAGTGCGCATAAAACAATCTGCTCAGAGCACCTTAAATACATGGGCCGACGAAGGATGAATCCCGCTACCATGTTCTTTAAAGAGATGCCCCTACATACCACAAACAGCACACCAATCTGGCAGTGTTTCGTACTTGACTTTATAGATTTGGCGCTTTTGATCGCGGATCATGGATACTGCGTTCTTGAGGGGCTTCGTAACATTTATTTTGACCCACACACAGTAGAAGTTTCCAGCAAAATCCTGAGATTTGGGCTCTGCAAACAACACATCTCCTAGCTTTGCCGCCAGCAGCCGTACTAGGTGAGCATACATATCAGGCACATCATGAATCTGAATCCATATATCTATGGTGTCCAGCTTGATAGTTGATGGCTTTATCACCCCATCATTTTCCTTGATGATGACGGCATCCCCTTGGAAGTTCCACGACCCATCTTTCGTAACTCTTTCCCAATCCCCCAAGCATGAGAACTGAATGGTATAGAGATTATCCTCGAGAGGCCTGAACTTTGCTGAGACTCCATGGGATGTATCCTACTCATGAAACATAGATAGAACATCCCAATTGGTGGTCATATTTATATGGAAAATATAGCCATGCATGATGCAATTATTTGAGACATTTATATAATATATATTTCACGAGATATTTGAGCATGCACGATCTTCATAAACAATTGAAGTCTTGAGTGCCATAGATAAGGGCATGTGCCATCTTTTATTTGGACTTGGTTGATGCGTGTCCTTTCAAATTCTAACAAAGTCGCCCTGAATTTAATTCACAATAATCACATGTTCCTTGAAAGAAGAAAAATGACTCGGCTTCTGAGAATTGCTCTCTGCAGCCATGCAACGACACAACCTGATCGCTGCTCTTGCATGCATGAATGCATGCCCCATGCATTTAGCATCGCATTAAGCCTTTTTTGTATTAGGCGCAATGGCGTTAAAAAATCGAGCAGAGCAGAGTGGCCCTCCGCTTAGTATCCCGGATGGAGGGGGTAGTACATTTCTGTCGTTGTTTCATCCAAAAGACCGTGGGCAAGCTAATTAAGAATTCGCTTCACCCGCATTTTTTTAAAGAATTCTCTTGACTCTTACTACCGCCGTCCTGGTTTATTTGTTCTCATTGTATTTTATGTTAAATTTTGACCATAAATTTTACTAACGAAATGTTCATGCATGTCATTAAAAATTATATCATTAAAAACTATGTTCAAATACGAATCCAACGATATAATTTTTATTGATATTTATTAATATTTTGCTACTTAAATCTTTGATCAAAATTTGACAGAGATTACAAAGAAGATCAATAAACCAGGACGGAGGTAGTAGTTCCTAGTGCATATGCATAATTAAATCAACATCCACATAGTCATAGAAGAGATGACATAAGACCAGGTTGTGAAGCTGGACTAATCTTGATGCTCCATAGAATCATATCGAGAATATTCTACAAAGACTTGACATGTTGGTCACGATAGTGGTAAGATATACATTCCTTGCCCAATAGAAAGAGGTAATGATTGTACAGCAGTGGAAATCATAATCATTCCACACAAGGAAAAACTCCATAACTCATAACTAACACAATGTATTAGAACAGAAAATTCACAATATTTAAGTCCCAAGTGATATCAAAAACCCAAATATCCAATACTTAGGAGATGGAGCATTTGACGGAGAAGATCATAGTTATGATGTTCTTTTGTCTAATATAGTCCGATAAAGTCTATAGCCCTCGTCCCCCTCGTGTCGCCCCAGCGGGCGACCCAGGGGGAACCCTAGCCGCCGCCCCCTAGTCCCTCCTCCGCCTCCACCTCTCCTCGCCGCCGTCCGTATCGTCGCCGGGCAAAGCTTGGCCGGCTGGGCAGCGGCGGGGCATCTCCCCCCCCTTGGAGTGTCTTGGGCGGCACAGGATGCCCAGATCGCGAAGAGGCGTCGGGCTAGTGCGGGGTCTGGTGGCGCGGCAGGCGAGCATCTTGGTGGCGGCGTGTGGCGGCGCCGGATGCGGCGCGGCAGCTGCGGCTTGGATGCGACTCCACGGCGAGGTGGTGGCTTCGTGGTCTTTAGATCGGTTGGGCGCGGGCGCCGCCATGTTCAGGCCGGATCCATCTGGATCTGGCGCTTGGATGTTGTCGGTCGACGCAAGGTGGTGGTCTACGACGCTGGCCACGTCGGATCGTGGATCCGACGCCTGGAAATCTACGACGGTTGTCCTTCTTGATCCTCCTTCCTGGTGGGTTGAGACCCATGGTACTTGCATCTCTGCTGGTCTCGGTTCGTCTCGCTGTCGGATTCGAAACAGTAGGAGGTTTGGTGGTATAGGTTGGGGACCGGAGGAAACTTTGTCCGGCTAGTCGAGCCAAGCATCGACGGCATCCCACGTCGCCGTTACCCTCCTTGCAGGCGAAGCGGAGGTCCCTCCTATCCACATCTGAACCCCTCCCGGATGAAAGTCCAAAATTCAGTTTGGATTTGGCGGCGGTGCCGCCCTGCGCGTCGTAACCTCCATGGAGGCGCCATCTAGGGAGGCTCAGATGATCGAGCAAGGGATACTATGGGTGGTGGGCTCCGCGTAGCTCCAGCAGGGGCGACGTTGTGAGCTCCGGGGGAAACCCTATATCTGGGTCTACCGGATCGGATGATGATGGCACCTTCGATGCCGTTGTCCCTCCTGGGGGCATCATTTTGGAGCACGCGCTGGCTGGAGAGAATAAGAGGAGGAGCGGTGTTACATCTACCGCGAGGCCGACGGTGGATCCTGGCGGCATGGCGCCACGGGGGTTCGGCGATGGGCGCGCCTGGAGATGGACTCGAGCAGCAGGAGGAAGTTGTCTGGCGTCATGGTGGCGTTGATGACAGAGAGGCCTAGCAAGGTCGGCGCAACCGTTTTGCTTCGAGGATGGACGGAGGGATGATGGAAGTGACGGCCCTTGCAGCGTGTGGTGCTCACTAGGAGTGTGCCTGACCGGTGTGGGACCCAATCCAGGTAGTGGCTTGGGGGGACACCCGACTTTAGATGTTAGGCTTTATTGTGATGTCCATTTGGTATTAGGCCCAGACATTGGGCACCCCTTCATCAAGAGGATAGGAGTAGCAATGGTATTGCCAATATGGTGGCTTCAGGCTTATTGATGTATCAGCTTGTATGCTCTTTGTGAATAATTAATAATATGGCTGCATGCATCGTCCAGATGCAGAGGCCGGGGGTACATCCTCCTTATGCTAAAAAAGGTCTAGTCTATTGTTGCCATAAGGACGTAGGTCTCAGCCAAATGTATATCCAAACCCAACTCTGCAGCCATCGCTAATAGGAAAGGTTACAAACCAGGAAAATAATTATTTCATCTTAATCCCTCATTCCTATGTGATAACTCCTTATTCCTTCCTTATATTCTTGCAGTCAAGTAATCTAGGGGCACGTGCCTGATTTGCTTCCCTCGTAGGGTGTCCCATTGTGGGTCCACTTTTTTTTTTGTTGCTTTTGTCCTAACAAAGAGAGAGAGAAAAAATCTATTTTACCATCCTAAAGAAAGTTTGTGATTCACTTAACCTCCTGTCTTTATTTCTGCTCCCTTCACCCCTTAAACGATCTCATACCAGCCAAAACGGTGGTTTGCCTCGACTGGGTGCTAATGTGGCAATGGTCAATGGTGGTTTTGACCTGCGGGTGTGTCTCTCTCGTCACGCTAGGCTGAGGTAGAGCTCCCCAGTAGGGTTAGGCGATGGACACGCGCACGGCTGCAGGCTACTATGCTCCTTGCCAGGGCTACCGATTTGACTAGCACCTCCTTGCCTGCTGAAGACATTGTTTTCTCTATCCACCCTTCAACTTTACTAGACAGATAGTCCTTCAGGTACATAAAGTCACCGTTTTTGGAGGCCCCCACTTCAGAGGGCATTCCCAAATATTTAGCACTCAAGGTCTCATTTGGAATCTGTAGCAATGCTTTTACCTCATGCCTTATGCTTTCAGGACATTTTTTGCTGAAAAATATCGATGATTTGCCATGATTGATCCTCTGGCCCGAAGCCTGACAATATGTGTTCAGCAATTGGTTTACCTCATTAGCCCCTTCTGCACTAGCCTTAAAAAACAGCAGGCTGTCAACAGTGAATAATAGGTGATTGACTGGTGGCGCCGAACGTGCCACCTATATTCCACCTATGTTGGATGACTCGTCAATGGATTTTAAAAGCCACGAAAGGCCCTCTGCTGCAATCAAGAATATGTAAGGGAAATCAGGTCTCCCTGTCGAATGTCTCACAGCCAACACCATTAACTATTCACACATATACACATGTATATACATATACAATTTCCACTACATGTTACCTTGGTGCCTTCGGAGCACGATGACAAGTGGTTCATGGGGGCGGTAGCGGGTAATAGTATTCTCGTTTCGGATCTATGACCTGGTCGAGCAAAAATCCGGCTATTTCCTCTCGAAGTGCTTGTATGCGGTCCGATGGTAGGAGCTTATCCCGCACCGATCTGAACTGTTAAGAAAGAGATCAATATGCATGTGTGTTAGTTGTGTGACTAGATATTGATAATGGTGTGAATAGTGTTCTGACAAAAACGTACCCAGTCCTGTCTATCAGATCTGCTCCTTTCGCACGTCATCATGCGAATGTTCTCGCAAACGTAGTATGCACACAGATTATTCCCTTTCGCCTGCCTTAGGACCTTTACGAGAATGGAATTGAATCAGATAATGATTAATCAAGCATAATAATTAATTAATAATATTGAAATAAGAATTAAAGAGATGGTAGCTAGCTAGTACTACTTAATTACTTACCCTGGGTCGATGTCAAAACAACTTTTTTGGCCACGTGCCTGGAGTCACCTTGATGAACTTTTCCCATGCCCTGCCCGCCGGCAAAGAAAATTAATAAACGGGTTATTAAATAGTTCATATCAGGAACTAATTAATAGTTAATAATGATTGAAATAACCTGTTGACTATCCCCTTCACGATGGTGTAGTCTGTATCTTCTTTAGTTAGTGAGTCCAGTAATTCAACTTTTCCTTCCTCAACTTTAATGTCTAACAAGACCCAGTGCCAACTGCATACGCACACGTTTGCATGTCTTAATTAAGCGGGCATGTGCATAAAATTAATCAACTACCGTAAACCGTATACACTTAATTATTAACATCTAGCTAGCTGGTAAGCAAAAACAGAATTTGTAGTACAAGACAGTGTGACTCACGGGAAGTTGTAAGGAAGTAGTATATCTTCATTGGTATTGACGCGCTTCAAGAACTCTAGCATGCTTTCTTCTATATCATCTCGACAACATTCAATCTGCCATATGTCCTGATTAATGGTATTTGGGTCAATGAACCCAACGCCATAGCGTCCAGCTTTTTTCATTTTATACATCTTCATCATGCATATAATACCACAGAAAAAGAATATAGTAAGAATAATTACATGTAATGATTGATCAAAATTATCACTACATAACTAGCTTGAGACTTAAATTACAGAAAGAAATCACTTACAGACAATAGCAACTGACGATAGACTTGTCGAGTGCGTCTTGATTAAATAACTGAAATAGTTCTGGATACTCAATGGCCAGAGCTTTCTCATGGTAATAATGCTCATGCTTGACATTCACCATGACGGACTCTCGATTGGAAATCTTGGTAATGTTCATGTACCATTGATGCAATTGATACATTCTCGTTGTGAGGTCCTTGACCTTGTCTGGATGGACCAAAGGTTTACCCCGGACATATTGCCATGCTATTTCCGATTCTTTAAGCGCAGGCATGGGCTCGATTTCGAAGAGTTGTCCAACAGAGATATTGAGCATTTGAGCCTGCATTGTACGATCCTCTGTTATTACCACATCGCCATGCTGGGGAACGCTAACGGTTTGCCCACAATAAAATTTGGCGCGCGTACTACTCCTCTCATGTGTTGTTGGCACAACAAGTGGGGGGATCGCTTGCGCCGCCTGTTCTCCCAACTAGGGAACGGTTTTCCCGCATTTTTTGCCAGCTGCTTCTTGGCTCGAGCTTGAGCTCGCTTCCTTCTGTAGTCGTGCTCGATGTGCCTTCCTGATTAGATGCTCATAGTCCTAGTCAACAGGCTTGGGAGCTGGTTCTCTAGCCAGACGAATGAAGTGGTCAATTACTTTATCAGGCACTTTATCCTTTGGCAGCGGTGCCGGTTTCGGTCCAAAATGGGCGTCCACTTGGGCTTGCACTATGGCTGTATTTTGCTCCTTAGTCATGTCGTAAGGCCTCTGAGGAAGAGGAGCGAGGCTTGGACCATATTTATATCGCTTGCCTTCGCCTGTACTTCCTGAACTACCTCGACTCGTACCGCTACGCACCAAAGCTGCGGGATGTCTCTTCTGCGATTGCTGAGACAGCGGAGACGACTGACGTGGAGTTGGACCAGGAGATGTGGCCTGACGATGTGCCGGACTTGAAGCAGGAGGTGTGGCATGACATGGTGCCGGACTTGCAACCGGAGAAGTGGCATGACGCTGTGCCGGGCTTGAAACTGGAGGAGTCAGCTCACGCGTTCGGGGACTTGGAGGAGGTGGCAGACTTCGAGGAGGAGTCGTCTCACGCGTTCGTGGACTTGGAGGAGCGGGAGTGTGCTGACTCGGTGGCGGACTTCGAGGAGTCGGCAGACGACGCAGTGTCGGTGGACTTCAAAAGATTATGCAATCCTTTCTCCATAGGATGATACGATGTATGGCTTCTCCGAGTGTGCGCTCGTCTTCACCTCCAGGAATGTCAAGCGTTAGCCCCGAATATGGGTCCACCACTTCATCAACCATGACACGAGCATAGCCCTCTAGAATCGGGATGCAATGGTAGGTTGCTTCGGGGGTAACTGGAAAAGCAACGCCGTCCGCCACCTTCATGGATATGTTCTTCATTTTGGAGTGTAGCTCGCAGTTAGTGTTCTCCATGATGTCATCCACAGGGTCTTTATCCAGCAGTGTGTCGCCCGGGGCAGAACCAACGCTGCTTCTCGGCATGGATGGGATGGTGCTATCCAATGCTAGACAATCATCCGCTTGCTGCTGCCACTGCTGAGACCCCTTTCCTGGCTAAGTGAGTCGATCTGCTGCTGCTGCTGCTAGAATTTGAGTGCCAGGTCCGCGTGCCTTGCTTCTAGGCCTTGAAGGTGTTCTGCGTCCTGCTTCCTCTGATCCTCGTCCAGCTTCCTCTTCTTTTCCTCCTCCATCTTCTTTTCTTGCACGGGACATGTAGTCGTCATTCCAGTCCGAAAAGCCCTCATACCAGGGAATAACACCCATGCCTCGTGTTCTTCCCGGGTGTTCAGGATTTCCCAGGGCGCGCGTAAGCTCGTCGTTCTCTCTGTTGGGCGTGAACACCCCCGCTCGAGCTTCTTCTATTGCGTTAATTATCTTTTGTTCGGCTCCTTTTAGACTTGCCTTCTTTGAAACCAGGCCTGTCTTCGTGTCCAACGCCCCCCCATGCGCATAGAACCAAGTTCTGCACCTGGGGGGCCAGTGTCGGGTAACCGGAGTGACCCCTGCATCCTCCATCTCTTGCTCACACTTATCCCACTTAGGCAATGCCACCGCGTAGCCACCTGGACCCAGCCTATGGAACTGCGTCTTTCTTGCGGCATTTGCCTTATTTTTCATCGACCGTTCCTTAGATATTTCTGAATCCTTGAAGGTCACAAAATCGTCCCAATGTTCTCTTTGCTTCTCCAGTGTTCCCTTGAAATCTGGAGTCTTCCTTTCATTAGTGAAATGATCTGGTAGGGTGAAATGTTCTTAAGAGCAGCGGCCTTGACTTTGTCCACATCTGCTTTAGTGAAATAATCTGGTAGGGTGAAATGTTCCATCAAAGATTTCACCAGGTCTTCTTTGGCTCTGCCATCGACCCAAGTAACACCTGGATGTTTTGTCTTTGGCTCTTTCCATTCTTGAATGGAGATCGGGAGTTTGTCCTTCACAAGAACTCCACACTGACGAGTCCACTTGTTCGCAATGTTCTTAGGCGTGAGGGGTTCGCCACTAGGATTGATGGATTCGATGTGGTACTTTACACCATCCTTCAACAATCTGCCCGGGCCTCGCTTTGTCTTGCTGTCTGTAGAAGCAGATTTGCTCGATCCGGAGGGCTGAAAGAAGAAAGATCGATCCGTTAATATATCTTCAGTAAAAAAAACATGTGATGATCACCATGATGCATGCTTATATAAATATACCTCGCCGGTAGTGTTTGTTATTTGAAGATCAGCATTGTCTGTGTCATCACAAACATTGTCTGTGTCATAATCATAATCATAGTTCATGACTTCATCAGCCCGGTCGTCGAGATCGAATATCTTTTCATCACCCTCTCCTGTATTGTTAAGATATTGGAAGCCGTCATCTGCTTCATTCAGATCATCTAGCATGTGAGGGCTGCGTATGATGTCGAACAATTCCTCTTCTCTCTCTCTGCCGGTATTGTCCGCCATAGCTTTTACTTTACTAATAATACAGAAGAAATATAAAACAATTTAGTATTCAAATTACAATGCATGGATGCAATTAAGCAATAAGGAAAATATGAATCTCGAATACATCCTCTCGAATATATAATCTCGAATACATCATCGTCTTAATATATATAATCTCGAATACATCATCTCGAATACTATATATCGAATACATCACTGGCTAGGTACCTAATAAAGATCGAGTACTACAGAAGAATCTAGGGCGTCACTCGCGGTTCCTGGGGCGCGGGCGGTGCACACCCAAAGAGAAGGAACCATCACAGGATCATATCTCCGGTCATCTGCCCAAAGAACCCGCCAAGTAGTGGAGAACCTGACGTCGTCCATAGCAGCCATGTAGCGATGGACGTGCTCATCTTCCTCCCTGACACGGCGACACACCACCTCCGGCGGGGCCGGCTGCCTCTGCACCGAATGTGGCCCACGCGAACGCCACCAAAGAAGATCAGGGTCGACGACGGGACCCGAGGTCGGGTTCCTCACCAAGCGGCGCGCCCCTCCAGGTAGCACCTCCCAGTGCCAGCCCGGCGGAGACCAGTTCCGGACATGGGTCCCCTGAAGCATGACATCGTCGCGAACGGGTCGACGGCGAGGATGCGGGCCGGGCATATCGTCGAGAACAAATACTATATGCCCGCAAAAGGTAACATTTTTTAAATGATTGGATTGTGATAACTAAAATTCTATATATATGCAAATTCTAATAATTTGACATTAATCTAATTCATCTAACTAAAACTAATTCTAAAATTTCATGATTATATAACTAACATTTCCATAACAATTCTAATATTTATATAACTAAAAAACAGAAAAATTGCTAACATTTCTATAAATATTTCTAGACCTAAAAAACAGAAAACATTTATAACATTTCTATAAAACTAACATTT